>NC_046361.1:21608298-21752934 GCF_011125445.2 Fundulus heteroclitus | reverse complement strand
TCGTTGATACATATAAACCTAATACAACATGCTAGTCACGTAGATTCACTGGCTATAAATCAAACTATACTGTTCGAGAACTGCAGCTTTCTACAACATTTAGGGTGTTTTTTCTGTGCTAAAGTAAAATGCAATCGTCTGATATGTCCAGACAGGCCGTGTTATATTGCTCTGTAGCTACATGTTGATTCCACTACACTTATTATAGCTGCGTTTAGCCTGGGGCACTGCTTGTATACTTGCTGCTCACGCAGCAGAGTTAACTGAATGTGTGCTCAGAGGTCTCGCTCTTCATGCTGTAAGATTAAAGAAGGGGCTTATAGACCTATTCAAGTGTGAATCTTCCCCACATCTTACACAGTCCAGCTCAGGCATCCATCTATAGCTAACAACCAGAGACAAGACAGAGGGCAAGGACCAGAGCGGCAGCAAATCTCCCCGAAGAAAACTGCAGGGGCCGAGGAGGAGATTGAAGCCACATTCCTCCTCTCATTACGAACTCTGTGCATCGTAATCTCAGCATACAACAACTTTGATTGGTGGGGCCGGGTGCGTTTGGCAGGGATGTCCCACTGTGTTTGTGCCTGACAAAGCAAAGTTAAGAAAGTCTGATTCCCTTCCTAAATGATCTGCATATATCCCTAATACAAACATACATTTCTACTTCGACCGAAACCAGCGTCTTCCTTCAATCTATTAGGGGAAAATCAACACTGTTCACAATGTGCCCTTCTGAGAGGATAATATCTTGCAACGACTTTATCTGCTCCGTTAAAAGCAGAATACTGAGAACTACTACCCCCACGCAACACCACCTGACACTCTCCCCCCACCCCCCCCCCCCCCCCCTCTCTCTGATTCTCCACACCTCCTCGACCCACTACCCCCACACCATTGCCCTTGTTTGTCTTTCCCTTTCCCCTGGGTTGCCGTTTCCTGTCGGGTTGGGCAGCCTCATGTGAGCCATATCTTCCAGACAGCTGTAAATAACGGGCCTCGCCCTCCCTTTCCACCCCACCCCCCCTTTCAATCTTCGTTCTCCGTTCCCCTTTTTCCCTCCATTTCTCTCCCTGCTCTCCTGGTTCTCATCACCAGGCTCCAGAATTCAATTAGGTAAAAGCGGATCATTCATCTCAGCCCTCAGTGTTTTGATCTCCCCTCCGACCGTAGGCCTAACAAACATATCAGATGGATTGGACGATGCTGTTGTTTGATGTTTGACATTTTCAAGCTGCGCACAGATGCTGATGAGCCCCATTGTGTTATTTATAGTGCCGAATGTGACTTTTACTTTGAATAACAGTTTGATTGTTATCAGACTATCTAGCAAAAAAAATGTTAAGCATAAATGAACAATATTTAATGCATTTTTTTAGTGCGACTAAACCATCCATCTACCGAATTTTCTAATGCTGACATGCAGACCATTAAGCCTATCACCCATCACTCAGAACTACCATAATATAACACTGCTTCCCTGGTTTCCCCGCACGGAAGACAGCTGGAGAGATTTACTGGGAGTGTGAGAGCGCCGTTTTTTTTTTTTTTTTTTTTGCACGACTCACGGCTGACAGTTTGACCAGATCCTGGTCTGTGGTCCCTGGATGCAGGCCACGGATGTAAAGGTTGGTTTTGCTGAGCTGCTCTGCCCCGCTGTTGCTGTTGCTGCTGCCATTGCTGAACGTGGTCGTGTTGCCGTTGCCGTTGCCGTTGGGGCTTGGAGGAGCCATCTGATGGTTGGAGGGAGACACATATGTCTGCTGCAAGAGAAAAGAAAAATAAACTACGATCAGATTCGAAACATTACAATCATACAAATAGGAAATACTCAGTTTGATGCTGTGTCACACCCAGACAAGTTATTTATTAAAGTGTTTATAGTACTTTAGTACTTTCTAAATAACCAGTGTAAAGAAAAGCCAGCTGACCAGAAATGCTGCAACCATAAAAGCATAAAAAAATAGGCCATAACAAATGTTATACAATTTAAAAGTTACCAAAAAGAAAACGAAAACAACTAAACCTATAGAGCAGGGTTAAAGAACATCTTTAAACAATATTAACAACAGAAAGTAAAGGTGTTGCAGCATCAGAGCGATTGACTTAAACATTCACAGAAAGCTACTGAGAAGGCCGGCCTGTTCTGAGGAACTTCTAGACTGCAGCCAAGACCAATCACCATCTACAACAACTTTTAGGGAAAAAAATCCCTACATTAGAGTAACAACAAACCTTTAATTTCCCTTTGGGATTAATAAAGTATTTTTTGATTTTAATTTGAACATAAAACTGCAAGCGTTTTTAAACTTTTGGAGCCGCAGCAGCAAAAAGCTCCAACCCTTAGGAGTTTGCTTCACATCTTTGAAACAATCATAAGCATCATTGCGACATGGATATGAATGCAGTGCCTCAGACAGACAAAATGTGGCAAAGACTATTTAAAACATGGCTTAAAGACATCAGGAAAACATGAAATTGCTTTATTCTTGTCGGAAATTGTGGTTATGACATTGATTTAATCACATTTCCTTGCTCTTCTCTTTCTTTTTTCCTTTACCAATGTACCCAGTAGGGATGGGCGATATGGACCAAAAATAATATCACAATATTTTTAGGCTGGATGCAGATATATATAATATTTATTTCAATATGTTTTTCATAACGTAACTATGAAAGTAATTAAAAAGGCATCTCGGAGTTAAAGCTTTATCCCAAATATCTCAAAGGGACATTTTTTAAAGGGAGCTATAAGTACGATATTTACAGTAAAATCAACCTAAATCATTCTCATTTGTCACCTGGGATAGAAGTAACATTCCCTATAAACAATCGGTCCTCTCCATCAACAATGTCTTGGTCATAATTTTCTCCTTTCAAACCTAGAGGTACGGTACGGAACTACTTCAGTTCAGAGTGTAGCCCATGTTTAGTTCCTCAGCCAATCTTATGAGATTCCCAAACAGAACACAGCATTTGATATTTTATCTTGGCAAAGAGCAGCAGCCTGCAAGCATGGAAGCCAGTAAGAAATCGGACCAGAAATAGAACAGAATACAACATTGTATACCAATCCTGTGTAAGTAAAAATTCACACACAACACACACACCGTTTAAAAACGGCATATTGGATCGTGATTGGCTAGCTGTTGTACCGATTTGAGCCACAAGGTGTCAGTATTACTTATAGTTCCTTTAAGAAACAGTAGCAGATAAATATGAGAACAGCAAAAAAAAAAAAACTTACAAGAATACATAAAAGTATAATTCTACACAACATAGACCATCTTGATATAAACAATGCAGTCGCATCTTATATCTCTTTTAAATCTCAATATTTTAAAGATGTCAATACATTGCCAAGCCCAGGTACCCAACACTCTGCTTAAGCTTTTTACACCTTGGTCACTGATCTCTAATGTCAGGTGTACTGATAAAAGACAAGGTAAAGATCCTCCTAGGCACCAAAGACAGATATTTACATAAAATTTGCGTCTGACTTGTCTAGTCTTCCATCAACTTAAAGAGCACACGTCAACCTCATTGAGCTCCACAGGTCACTGATGTAAGCCTAAAAAGTGCTAAACGGAACGGCTGTCGGCTAGCAGTGCTTACACTATGCTAAAAAAAAAAAATCCAGACTCTTTAAATGAATTGTTCCATGATGGTGGAAAGCCTACCAAGGACTATCCATAACTGAGACGTCCCTGTCTCATCTTCAGGGTATTTTGAAGGCCCAGCTCTTCAGGGAGCATCTCATACCCTAGCTAGCACATACTCTGTACTTCCCCAACCCCCTCTACTACATCTCTTTCTGAACACCCCTCTATGCCTGCTCTCTATTTCTACACTTTTAACCCTGTCACCTCTGACAGAACTTGACTTGTGGTCTTCCTTCTAGTAGCTTGTTGCTAGATTGAATATTAACCGTACAGTTATATCCTCATTGGAAGTCACTTGGGATAAAAGTGTCTGCTAAGTGATTAAACATAAACAGATGTGTAAGTTTTGTTCAAAAACAACATTAAAAAAGACAGACTGCAGTTTGCAAGTTGTTAGAGACGGTAAATGCTTATCCCTACATGTGAGGGGAAAAAAGAAAAACAGCATGCAAGCTAGAGAGCACCATAATAATTGTGAAGTACTGGGGTAGCCGCATCGGTTATAGGGGTGTTTTGGAGCTTGAGGGACTGGTGCACTTCATTATGTCGATGGTAACATGAGGAAAGAACGTTATGTGAAAATGTCGAAGTGACGACTCAACACACCAACCAGTAAGTTAGGCTTTGGCCACAAATGGGTTTTGCAAATCGACAGTGACCCCAAGCATACCACCCAATTACAGAGAATTTGTTCCTACCATTTGCATTTCCAGCTCTACAGAACAGACGGCGGCTAATGTTTAAAGCAGTGGTCTCAAACTCCAGTCCTCCTGCAACTTTTAGATGCGTCTCTGCGTCAACAAACCTGACTCCAACATGAGCTCATTAGTAGAGCTCTGCAGATCTTGACTGCACGCTAGTGAGACTGTTTAGCCATTTGACTCAGGTGTGTAGGACAAGGGACACGTCTAAAGGTTGACCAACCTCGGAGGATTTAAGCTTGAGACCACTGGTTTAAAATCACCTGGTAAAGTGGGCAGGGTGAAGGAAAACTAGGAAGGTTTTTTACTTTCTGAAGCCGGGTTTACCCACCTCTAGCAATTAGAAACCTAAGGATAACACAGTCAATGCTTTGGAGAAGCCATCGGTGCCAGAATGAATGTCACACGAGGAGCAGCTGCTCGCCATTTTTTAAAAGTAGGGTTGCACGCTTGTGTTTCTTCTCCTCGAATTTTCGAATCAAAAAATCTGAACACTCCCTGGAATCTTTTAAATAAAAAAAAAAAGTATTTGCTAATTCTCACAGTACCGTTATTTCACTGATCAATCAAAATCCATCCAGCACATTTTTTTCACATTGCTCTCTTTAGTCAGGCACTTAACAGCAAAGGGCTAGAAAGGTTAAATTAACATAATTCAATAAGCCAGTGCGATAAAAGTTTTGTATCTCTCCAACCACATTTCTGATATACACAGGACACTCTTCATGATGGTCAGATCATGAAGGTGATCTGTAACACTCAACAGCCTGGAGCAGGGAAATGCAAGCATACCCAGGTGTGTTTGCCTCTTATCATTTGGGAAAAAAATAATAAAAAAAACATATAGAACATCGAACAAAATCCAGCTGCAAATTCTTTGAATGGGCTTTATTATTATCGGTGAATAAACAATACCAAAAATAAAAAACATAAAGACTCAAACTTGTCATAAAACAAGATGCCTGCTTTGCCACTAGTCCAAAGTTGTAAGTGAACAGGCAGGGTTATAACAAAATAGTTTAGCAAATAGATAATGGTTCTTGGATGGATGGATGGATGGATGGATGGATGGATGGATGGATGGATGGATGGATGGATGATGGATGGATGATGGATGGATGATGGATGGATGGATGGATGGATGGATGGATGGATGGATGGATGGATGGATGGATGGATGGATGGATGGATGGATGGATGTCGGGATAGCTAGCTCGCTAGATAGATAGATGATAGATACTCGATAGATCGATACTAGATAGATCCTAGATAGATCGATAGATAGATCGATAATAGATAGATAGATAGTCGATAGATAGATAGATCTGTCAGTAGGGTCATCTGGATCAAGTTTTGGGTATCTAAAGAAATTTACTGCTCAATCTGCCAAAGTTATGTGGAACCCCAAGTGAGATGGGTGCGACAATAAAAACATAAACCAGAGGAAACAAGATTTTTATGACTAAAAGACAGATGGAGTCTCCTAAAATCACAAAAGGCACATTACACATTTATCGCACATTTATTGAGCTACAGTAGGTCCTTTCAAGTTTCCTGGTTTCCCCATCATGCTCTGATTTTCTAAGAAATAAAGGAATGGTAGCATCCAATATTCTTCCTCTGCACAAGAATAAAAATGGTCGAAGTTTATGAGGCTATTTAGTCTCCCCCTCTGCCTTAAAGAGCTATAAAATAACAAGACCTTTAACCTAATAGGGGAATAATCTTTATCACGTCAAAAGAAAATGGCCATTAGCTAAACTGTATACAGATTACTAATGAAAACAGCTTCTTCTTCAAGAAACATAATCAGTTCGTGGACAAAAATTAAACCGGATCGACACAAATCTTTGGCTAGCCACTGTTTCTGTATCTCTGACACACTTGTAGTGTGATTTTTAATAAAAACAAAACATGTGACTCTAGTTTTATTCCATATAACTGTGTATGTATTGTTATGCATAACAGAATTTTGATGAGCCTTGCGACTACTTTTTTGCAAACTCCAACAATTTTAAAGGAACAAAATGATAATTTGGGAGCTAATATATATATTTTTTAATAATTATAGGAATGTAAATAACACTACAGCAGCAGCACAGGTCGAATTCAGCTCAACCCTATTGTACTGGAAGAAATGTGTAAATGAATCACAGGGGAAACATCTTACATTTTTAAATGTTTTTTTGTTTTGACTTGTTTCTGACATTGTGTTTAAAATCCCCACATCAAAAACTTAAAAACGTACAACATAATGTAATTGCTTTTTTAAACAGAAAAAAACGACAATCCTATTGCTGCTAATACAATGTAAATTTAGATTATTCCAAGTAATAAGTGTCATCTATAATAATTCTAAATTGTCATTTTGATTCTGACACATGGATGTTAACAAAAATACATAAAAGCAGATTTTGTAGCGTAACCCAGGTATAATAAGCTGATATAAGCTTGTCAAATCCAGGCAGTTCTGTTGGGGGTTGTGTCTGCATTTGGGGTCTTAACAAATGTGCTACTCATAGCACCCCAACTGCAGGTATATAACAGTGTTACCCCTTACTAAGACTGATCTTTATTGGCACATATGCCATCTGAGCAATTCATGACCAGAAATGTTACCAAACAGCCTAATTTGTCTTTCTTGTAAGGCACGCATAAGGTGTAGGAGCCTGAATGGGTTATTCAGTGATGCATCCGACCCTCTTAAGTTACAGTGCAGTTTTTTGAATAGCAAAAAAGAAATATTATACAAAAAAGAAAAATAGAAGCAATGTTTAACAGTTCACAGTTCATTGGAGATCCAAAAGTCTGGTAGACAAATGCTATTTTAATAAACACTTTATTAAAATTTGTCAACAGTATAGCTTATTAATAACGCAAATGTAATATTTCTACAACAAATATATTCTGCGTCACTAATAATATAAATCAGAGTGAAGAAAAAGAGATTGGATAATACTATGTTCTAAACCTTTTCTGGTCCCTCCCAATCCAGATGCCTCATCTTTTCAAAACTGATCTTCAGCTTTCAAAACTTAAAGCCTCTTTTTTTTACTGAAGGTAAGAAAACCACGGCGACTCACTGAGTCCATTTATTTTCACCTGCTATTTAGATTTATTCTCACCTACTTTATTAATGCAGCAACACTGCGCAGCTTGTTTTTTTCACAATCACGATTGCTACCCTCCCTTGCCTTCTCCTCCAGGAAAAAAAAAAAAAAAAAAAACATCAGTAGGGATTCACCTGCAAACAGCTTGGAGAGATAAGACACGACGGGAGAGACCAGAGAGTCCGGTGCCGAGGCCTGGTTGGTGAGGCCTGTCTAATTGGGATCTGAACTTGTTAGGGGAAAGTGCTAATCCCTCTCATGTGCATTCAAGTCAGAAGGTAATGTCTCATTAAAACCGCTCTGCTAAACCTCATCTGAGAAAACGATGGCAGGGAGTCAGATATGCATCTAACCCCCCACCAACCGCTCCGGCTCGAGGTGTTTTTTCCAGCCATGTAAGGTAATTTACAATGTAATGGTGCAATCATTAACAAATATGCATGAAGAGCACAAGAGAATCTTAGAAGGGAAGGACAGAAACATCAGCCTTCAAAGCCTTAGAACATCATTTTTTACAGCTCTCACCTAAATCGGTGCCAAAAGTCTGACCGCCTATAGCCAGCCCATTCCCCTGATTGTTTACAAAGTTGTTTAGAGTGACGGCCTAATGACTGTATAACTACTGTGTATACAGTATTGCTGTGTACTGCAGTTTTCAAAAGCATGGAAGTCAAAACAAAACCAAAGTGTTCCATGATTCCATTCAACAGAGCTTTAATAGATGGTAGAGGACGTCCTGGAGTAAATGGAGTTTCCTCCGGCTTAGTGGAGTTTTAGGGGTAATACAGCCACCGCCCTGCCAACCTGTTACTGCACACTGCCGGTCAGCTGGCTGATAAGAGGCTGCTACAAATCTTTCTGATACTGATAGAAAAGACCTATTTAGCTTTTAAGAGTTATTTCGGTTGGGAAATAACATGGTTGTATTGCTTCTTTACTTTCCATGCATACTGCCATACTGAAAGACGGGGTTACTCATGTCTAAATGCGACAGAGCAATGGGAATCTGGTGGACATCCCGTTCCCGTCGCATCTGCTACGTGATGTTCTTTTGCCGTGATGTTCTTGCACGGTTTCACTTTTCTGTCATATTTGAGAGCCAGCTGTCCATCTGGGAAGGAAATTTCAATGCTCTGTGAGTGCATTATAGAGACAACTTGGTTTCACTTTCAGTTTTATGAATGCAGCATGCAGAAAGTCAGTGAATCTTCATCAGTGCAGACAGAATAGCTTTGTGTGAGATTCAGTAATGTTATTGCTGGGTCATTGCAGTGATATCTGAGTCTCTTCAGTTCTGTAGCCATCTAGCAGCAAATGTTTAACATATATAGAGCTGTGGTGCTCATTGTGGAGATTTTGTTTTACATATACATTGCTTATTTGGTGATCAAATCATGTATGCTACATTATTAAATGCCTTGTACAGCACTGTGTCTTTTATGGCATTTAAACAAAAGCCAGATATGCACCAGATACCTGTCTATCCTAATGAGGAGGCACTGTTTTAAAACTACAGTTGGCAAATTGTTTTAAATAAAAGCTATTGGACCATGCCATAATTGTGTTTGTGCATACGTGCGTGCATTAAATACCATGATACCCGTAGAAGGTGCATTTTTACTCACATGTATCCTACTAAGAGAATCTCAAACCAAATGTCTTCACACTAAAGAAACCGAGTATTTATGCTGATAATGTTTTTCTGGTTTTGGGGCCAAAGATTTATCCACTTCTAATAAGTGTGTGTGTGTGTGTGTGTGTGGGGGGGGGGGGGGGGGGGGGGGGGTAAAAGAATGTATTAGTGGATGAGTCCAAAATATTTGTACGGTTTCTCAACATTCCTTGCAGCAGGACAGATCTGTGGGAAACAACTGACTATTCCTGTTCCTACATCTGCAAACATGCCACCCAAGCATTTGTTTTATTTTCAGATTTAGGAGTTACAGATGCAGATAAATAAATTACATATAATATATATATATATATATATATATATATATATATATATATATATATATATATATATATATATATCTATATATATCATCTATATATTCATATATATCTCTATCTGTCTCTAGCGAGAGCGCGCGCGACGCGAGAGCGAGTAGAGCGAGAGAGCATGGTCCAGAAGCTGTGTGTGCTTCAGCCAGCAGCTGAAGACTGATGAGATGATTACAGTTGGAGGCGGCAGAGGTGATGTCTGCAGGGACTGCAAGTGACTCAAGGTCTATTTCAGCCGAACAGAACGATATGGGGCAAAGGGAGCAGGATGTGGGAACGTTCTAGTTTTTAGTGAAGACTTACTGTCTAATTCTTCAAAGCCAAATCTCCCTGGCAACCCAAACTTGCTTTGGTGAATACAGCTCAGGTCAGAAATTTACATACATAAACACTACATGTACTAATATTCTCGGACCCATTCTTCAAGATTTTAGATTTGTACTTATTGTTAAAAATCCAAATGATCTTATATATTTTTTTCATTACAAACATGAACATTGATTATCATACATTACAATGATTCACAATGCAATCTGTAATTTACTCACAAACGAAGTGGTCATTCTCCATGTTTTGACCCACTTCCATGTTCGAATGGTTTTTCCTTTTGGGTTGCTTATTCAATTTACAGCAATATGCACAAAAGGGGAGAAAAAGTAAAAAAGAGAGGTACTTAAAAATCGAATTATAATGTGATCAAATCAAATAATAGCTGAATTTGGTTTTAGTAATTTTAAAAACCCCATCTCTAGGACTGCATAGATAATTTTTCTTTAGAAATAAAACCAAATTACGTTGTGGTGTAACCAGGTTATGTGTAGAGATGTGACTTAAACATTAGAGCCTACCTGAATGGTTAAAGGCACAGCGGAAAAGATCATAGTATAACAGGTGCAATCTCTTTGCAGTAAATCCCAGAAATGTAAAGTAAAGCAGTGCGAACCAGATAAGCAAAGTGATGAAAACCTTCAACGTTCTGCCGCTTAAAGGTGCTCCTCTCCCCGTGCCTTAATCCATTAATTCTCTCCCTCTTAACCATTTAAAACTGCTTTTAGCAAAAATCAATGTTCGAAACAGGCGGGAGGAAGAAGAAAAAAGCTTGAAGTTAATGGGAAGCAGAGTAAAAAGGGGAGTATCTCCTAATCCTTCTCTTCTCTCCGCCCTTTTCGCAATAATAAACGACACAGATCAGCATTTGACGCTGGATTTACAAGTCTCCCCTCTGTGTGCGACTTTAACTCTAAGGGGGGAGGGGGGGGGGGGGGGGGTAAACGTGCAGGTTTCACTTCAGGAAAGAAGGGTTTTAAAATTGGCAGAGCCCCTGTGGAAGCGAACGCATTGTCTGAATCTAGGATTCCAGGAATTCCAGGTCATTAATCTGAGCAATCTAAATTCCTTCCAGCTGTGAGCCAGAGATGGGAGTGACACACGCACCGCGGGAAGCGTTTGATTTCAGCTGTTTCGGATGTTTTCCGAGAACTTACTCATAAGGTTGCACTTTCATTAATGCTTATATCATTTTCAAAGAGCCATATGAATATAAATATAAGACAGACGAATAGTTTACACTTTAATCAGGCATGTTAGTTTGCAAATGCATGGATTAATATTGGTTAATTTCAAACAAAACATGGTATTTTTTTGGTAAAAAAAAAAAACTAGTTAAATATTTTGATTAGAAATTGATGATGACTGAAAATAGTGGTTCAGTAAACCACTGTTCTTATTCATCACGTGTGTTTTTCCAGCAGAGAGGCCCTTGTGTTCCACCTTGTAAAATGAATAGATATATAAACTTAGTAAGGTTAAGATCTGTTATAAGCCATATCGTAAAGAAAGTTTCTGCACTGGAGCAAAATTTCTAGTTTCAGTGTGGCCTTAGCTGGTTTAGCCTCTACGCTACTTACGCTACTTGCTAATATGCTGGCCAGTTTGACAGCTAGGAAGCTAAACTTCTTAACCCTGAAGCAGTCATCGCCAATGAAGAGCGCATCTTAGATGTCCTTTTCAGGTCCAAAACACACAAGACATTTTGTTAGAATAGATTTTGGCAACAGTTTAGGCTTAAATCAAAAAAACAGTTCTGAGTTTTTTTTCTTTTCAACTTGGAGGACCTGCGACAGACTGGCGAGCTGTCCAGGGTGTACCCCGCCTCTCGCCCGTTGAATACTGGAGATAGGAACCAGCTCCCCTCACGACCCCTACAGGGACAGGCATGATGGAAAATGGATGGATAGAACTTGGAGGACATAACAGAGGATCTCATGAAATAAATTATGACAATGCTTGCTATTCATAATGACCTTCCATAGAAAAAAAAAAGGTTTCCTGAGTTGTGCTCAGACTGAGTTTTCTGATTGTTTGTATTTTCATACACGGAAATTTAGAGACCTCTAGATATCTTCAAAGCAAAAATGTACATGCTGAAAAAACTGCAAATAAACAAGCACGCATAAATAACATAAATAAATGTTAACTAAAGACTTTAAAGTGTTATTCGCCCCATACCACAGAGCATTACTCCGCCCACATCTGATATTTGAAAAATGTGCCTAAAGGAGGTGGTGCCTGCAGCCCAGGGAACGTGGAAGTGGTGACGGCTGGGTGTAGTTAGAGCTACTAGAACAAGGTAAATAAAAGCTAAATAAACTAATTGAATGGTAAGGGACGGAGCTGCTTTTATACCACACAGCGGCAGAGCCAGTTTTTCCGGGTGACGTCGCAATATCTTTTGAGCCCTGATTCAATACTCAAATGCAATACAGTTGTTAAACATGAGGATGCCGCTACATAGACGTTTTTAGGCACAAAAGCGGGATTTTGACAAATGTACAGTAAATTATCAAAATAATGAATGGAAAATGTAGACAGCACTATAAGACATCCATGTATACAGTTTAACACAAAAAATATGTTTGGATATGGGGGTGAGTTACCCTTTAATCTTGACCAAAGTCTGTATTTTGTAGAAAATAAATAACTTGCTGGGCTAAATTTGTTAACAAACACTTAATAATTTAAATAATTATGTTGTAATTTAAAAGGTTTAAATCATTAGAAGGATTTAATAGCTGACTATCTTGAGGAAATTTGAAGCTGTTAAAGCGATTTATAACATATATAGTTATCCCGAACAGTATAATAATTTAACAGCTTTTTTTGAACATGAATATGTTTGGTTAAAACATGCCCAGAGGGTGCAGAATCCATAGAGCATAAAATACATCTTAGACTAATTTTGCTATAATGAAGGTGTCCTGCAGAAAATTACCCATGGAGGTCTCAAACGGCCACAATAATCACCAAATTAAAATTAAAAGAGCAAAAGAGATAAAAAAAAAATATGAATTCACAAATACTGCCAGCTATACCTCACATTTTACACACAGAATGGAAACGTTTGCACCAGACTATTGCATTTTAGTAATAAATAGGTCAAAAATAGGTAATTTGTTTATGCGTTTTACATCTTAAAAACTGTTCTAAAATTGCAGGAAGTAAATTGCACACCAATGTGTGTGTGTGTATATATATATATATATATATATATATATATATATATATATATATATATATATATATATATATATAGCCTATATATGCACACCAATTTCACTGCTTAAACTGTAACAGTCTGAGCATTTCTGCACAGAGAGGACCCAAAGTGTTTTAAACCGCTTGCATCGCTGCAAATAATCCTATAGGCTGAATCTCGCTTCCTTTTCAGCTGGGTTTCTATGTAAAATATACGGTCTGCGCAGGAGAAGCGACTGAGAATAGACAATTTAACCCTCATGAATTATTCATCTCCCAGAGCAAGCCAATCAATATTACAGCTCGCACACTGTTCCAGTTTGGAGTCACTGTAGGCTACTCTTCGGCTAATCTGTACATTCAGCATGGTGATCTAAAACAGGCTGCCTGTACTTTCCTCTCCTCTCCGCGCTATGCAAACCCTCTCAGTAATTATATCTGAAGGGGTGGGGCATCATGGAGCGCGTAAAAGAAGAAGAAGAAGAAACAAAAAAAACTTTACAAACTTGTGTTAAATTCAACAAAAACAAAACGACGCCCGGCGCGTTTATTTGGTTCAGTTCACACCAGACACCGTCCTTTGCGCTCTTTTTCTCGCACTCTTTAGGCGCACCGACGGGCAGATGTATGAAACTGTTCTCTGCGTAGGTTGGAAATAGGAAGAGAGCCGCCGACCGTGTCGGAACAAACGAAAGCAAACTGCTCAAGTAATCCACTGGGAACAATGTAACAGGCTCCGCTCTGCGTTACTGTCGTGTCACACAAAAAAACGCACGGCAAAAGCCAAAACGCGAGCGCCGCAACAGCCGGTAAGAGAGTTTTAACGGGATCCAATTTCAAGGACACTGCAGTTTAAAAGAGCCGAGCAGATTTTTAAGTGGAGAGCCAGAGCCCGAACAGCGCCGCATCGACGGCTGGCTTTCTCTACTTCAGGAGAGAGGCGATAGAAGTGCTTCTTTACCTTCTTGTGGCTTTTGCCGGTGTAGCCGCCGTACGGGCTGATTCCTGTCCTTGGCGGCACCGAGAGCAGCATTTTTTTTTTTTTTTTTTTTTTTTTTTTTTTTTTTTTTTTACGCGGCGCTGTGTCCGGAGGAGCCGAGAGTCAGCTGACGTCAGTCAGAGAAATTCAGCCAGAGAAGAGCGGCGGTGATTGGAGTCGCTCTCTGCGCGGCACGCACACCCACCGCACAGCCTCTATATGTTTATGTGTTAAAGCTGCTGGTCAGACGATTCTCCGAGAATCAGCCCGGAACATCTCTTACCTGCAGTACGCCTCCTGACCAGTTTTGTTTCCTGTTTGTTTCTCTATTTCATTTTAAATGGTTTTCATAAAGATAAAATCTAATCCCCCTAAAAGCAAGCTGACATGCCCACATGCCTCTGATGACATCACACAAGGCAATTTATCAGAGTTCTTTTGAGTTGATTTATTTGTTGTTGCTTTTTTTTGTGTGTGTTTCTTTTATTAGGATGTTTTGAATCAAACTCTTTGCTGGATAAAATGCTTGAGCTGTGTGTGAGAACACAGCAGGGATTTAGAAAAATATAGCATGAAGTTTCACTTCCACTTAAGTGTGCAGTATACAGGTCAGCGAACTGGAAGATTGGCTAATTACGGTGGCGCTAACTGCAACGATGCAAGCCAAAATAATTTATTTAAGGTTATATTATGTGATAAAACAGACAAAAAATACTTAATACTCTTAAATAAATATTTCAAAGCACTGTGTACAATTTGTTTAAATAGATAAAAAAACGCCAGATGTGCTTATTAATAGTTTATATAACGACGATAAACATGCAGTATTTTCTTTGAGGATGTTGATGGAGGTACGAAGAGGGTCGGAGGCAGCACTGAAGGTAGCAGAGATGAAGATGCATCACATGAACAGCTCATGTTGGATATATTAGAGAGATAGTGTCAGAGAGGCCAGACTGAGATGGTTTGGACATATACTGAGCAGGGATAGTGGGTACATCATTAGAATGTTTCATTATAGTAGATCTTTATCAGATAATGCTGTATCAAACTTTTGAGTCTGTCCCCCATTTAATTTCCTCAGTATCACAGAATTGCCCAGCAGATGGCAGCAATGTTATTTCTTCCCATTCACAAATTGATGCTTTTGTTGATGGTGTCACTTCCTCGTTGTGTTTTGCATTAGACAACGTAGCCCCCTTGAAAAAGAAGGTAATTATTCAAAGGAAGCTGGCTCCCTGGTTTAATTTAGAGCTGTGTTCTTTGAAGCACATTGTTAGGAAATTGGAGAGAAAATAGTGGCCTACACATCTAGAGGAATCCTACCTAATCTGTAAAAAACAGTCTACTGTTGTATAAAAAGACCCTTCACAGAGTTAGATCAGCATATTTTTCATTATTAGTAGAGGAGAATAAAAATAATCCTGGGTTTCTCTTCAGTACAGTTGCCAAACTTACCCAGAGTGAGAGCTCTGTTGATCCATCCAATCGCTCAGCTCTCAGCAGTAATGACTTTATGGGATTCTTCATTAATAAAATTGATTCTATCAAAAATAAAATAGTTGGTATCCTCCCAAACATGATTACTTCATCCTCAGTAAGTGAGGCAGTGTTGATTGGATCTTTAGAACCTGATTTGTGTTTGAACTATTTAGATGCAGTAGAGCTTTCTGAATTATCTAAAATTTTAGCTTCATCTAAACCTTCGACTTGTATGTTGGACCCATTCCCAACCAAGTTATTTAAGGAAAAATTCCCTTTAATCAGTGGCCCTATTTTAGACATGAGTAATCTATCCTTAGTAAATGGATATGTACCACAGGCTTTTAAAGATTCTTTATTGTCACCAGGTGTTACCGTGGTGAAATTTCTTTCAGGACACTCTGGCTAATTTAAATCTGTATTATTTAAAGAAGCTGTTATTAAACCTTTACTTAAGGAACCCTCTCTTGATCAAGATTACTGTTACAGTTGATACAGTTGATCACAATATTCTCCTAGAAAGACTTGAACATACTGTAGGGATTAAGGGGAAAGCATTAGGCTGGTTTAAATCTTATCTGTCTGACAGATTTCAGTTTGTTCATGTTAATGATAAATCTTCTTCAAACTCTAGGGTCACTTATGGAGTACCACAAGGTTCAGTTCCCGGACCAATTCTCTTTACTATATATATATATATATATATATATATATATATATATATATATATATATATATATATATATATATATATATTCTTCCGATTGGAAAAAGTATCAGACAGCATGGGATTAATTTCCACTGTTATGCTGATGACACTCAGCTATATTTATCCATAATTCCTGATGAATCCAAGCAATTACTTCGACTACAGGTATGACATTAAAACCTGGATGACTTTAAATTTCCTGCTCTTAAAAAGACAGAAATTGTCATCTTTGGACCAGAGTCCTCAAAAAATAAACCTAATCAATCAACTAATCTGAATGTCAATAAATTTGCCTCTGGTAATAAAGTAAAAAACCTCAGTATTATTTTTGACTAGGACATGTAATTTAAACCCATTTTAAACATGTTTTCAGGGTTTCCTTTTTTCACCTCTGGAATATCACCAAAATTAGAAATATTTTGTCCAGGAGTGATGCTGAAAAACTAGTCCATGCACTTGTTACTTCAAGGCTGGACTATTGTAATTCTTTACTATCAGGAAGTCCACAAAATGCAGTTCAAAGCCTTCAGCTGATACAAAATGCTGCAGCAAGAGTTCTGATGAAAATCAACAAGAGGGATCATATTTCTACAATTTTGGCTTCCCTTCATTGGCTTCCTGCTAAATCAAGAATAGAATTTAAAATTATTCTTCTAACGTATAAAGCCCTTTAATAATCAAACTCCATCACATATCAGAGATCTGATTACCCCGTATGTTCCTAACAGAGAGCACTTCGCTCTCAGACTGCAGGTCTGCTGGTGGTTCCTAGAGTCTCTAAAAGTAGAATGGGAGGCAGATCCTTTAGTTATCAGGCTCTTCTCCTGATATCAGCTCCCAATTTTGGTCCGTGAGCCAGACACCCTGTCTACTTTTAAGACTAGGCTTAGAACTTTCCTTTTTGATAAAGCTTACAGTATAGAGTGGCTTATGTTACCCTGAGCTATCTCTGCACTTATGCTGCTAGAGGCTTAGGCTATTGGAGGACATCATGGTTTATTTTTCTCACTCTGATGAGTTTTCCTACTGTTCTCCAATTTGCATTTTTGTTGTTTTTTAAACTTTTAACTTTATGTTATCTTTTTTCTCTTCATGGTAGGTACACCTGGTCTGGCGTTCTATTAACTGTGACACCATCCAGGGGAGGCAGATCATTCGCTATTACCATATAACAGAAAGGATTCCTGGATCAATGTGTGCTTCTGTGCTTTTTTGTGTCTCTACAACTGTCCACTGTGGCTCTATGCTCTTTCAGGAGGAGTGAATGCTGCTTGTCAAGGCTCGATGCAATCTGCTGGGTTTCCTTAGATAGGAAACCTTTTGACCAATATGTCTGGATGATTTAATTGAATTTGACTTTGTAAAGTGCCTTAAGATGACATGTGTTGTGAATTGGAGCTATATAAATAAAATTTAATTGAATTGAATTGGCTCTGGAACTGCCAAGCAGGAGGCCTAGCGGAAGAACAAAGAGGAGATTTATGGATGGAGTGAAAGTGGACATGAAGGTAGTTGGTGTGAGAGAAGAAAATGCAGAAGATAGGGTAAAATGGAAACAGATGACTCGCTGTGGTAACCCCTGAAAGGGAAAGGCTGAAAGAAGAAGATCATCATCACTATGTTCTGCATAAGGAAGCCATATTGAACATTGGACTTTGGCTTGTTTGGGAAGTAAAATTTTCAAAGCAGGTGAAATTCTTGTCAATATTCCAGTCGGGAGCTTGGGAAAATCTGATTTTCCAAGTACCTTCAGAATGCACCGTGCTCCTGATCTGGTCAATAAGTTCCATTCAGATGATTTTAAAGTCCCAGTTATGGTTACCGCAGAACCCCCACATCACCAGCTATTTGCACCTAGTGAAAATTATCACCAGCCAGATGGACTTATGATGAGACTGGTCCTAGAAAGGTAAAGCCATCACATTTGCACCTGCAGTGCAGCCTATACCATCACCAGCATGCCAGCCAAGATCAAAGGGAGGAAGTAAGAACAAAATCCCATCCATCAGAAAGAGGGACGTTTTACAGACAGTGCCACTGAATTGACAAGTTGTTAAACTATGTAAGCAGAATATAGTATTTACTCATTTTACAAGTAAGGACAATACCTAGAAAATTAGCACATGGGAAAAAAAGAAAATTGATGAATACAAACAAATTTTCACCCGCTGAAATTTTGAAGATAATCAGCAACAGCCATCATGGCATGAAGGTCATGAGAGTCAAACCTTGGCTCAAGCAAACATGGTTAAATACTTTGTAACTCAATTGCAGCTCAAATGCTCTAAATATGTTGAAAGCTTTTACAAAACACCCTCATGTTATTGGCAAAGCAGGGTTCTTTCATCAGCAAACCTTTTCAAATATATCCTTTCACGAAAATTAGTGAAAATCCATGCTTCATTATATATCCGAGCTGTGTTTCATTATACAGAAAAATAAAAAAATAATTATTTGTATCGAGTACCTTCACTCAATACCGCCTGCAATAGTTGGCAGATGGCACTATCCCCTTTAGGTCAATGATTCTTCGCACCCCTGGCAGCCAAGGGGAGTCAGATGAAATGGTGTTGCATTTTGGCACACATACACCGGTGTGCTCTGTCATGAGCTACCTCTTTTTACTCCTAACTGCAGTCAAATTTCTAATTTTATATTTTAGAACAATCAAGAAAATACATAAACTATTTTACATGAAGAGAATAATAAAAGTCCATGAGTGGGATGTTCTAATGGAAAAAAAGGAAGAAAATGCTGCTAATATGGCATGAAAGCCACGGAAGGATTGCCAAACCTACTAATTCCTATTATCTTTATGTATAGAAATATGGCTCAATTAAATATTATTCTTGAATAACCTTTTTTAAAACAAACTTTGGAGGGTCTAAGGAGCCACGTCCAACTCTAGTGCTGCAGGCTGCTGCCATAGAAGAACAAGGGCAGTTTCTGTGTAAACATGTTTTTTGTTTTTTATGGAAAAAAGCTCATCCATTGTGTACCCAAGGATTTTTTTTACATTTTCGTCTAAATAAGTCACAGTTCAGTAGTTATCTTGAAACTGATCTGGTAAAGGCTCTCCATGTGCCACATAACAAAACATATTATATTACCTCAACTCTGTGGTACATTTTGTGACTCAAGCAAAAAAAATATTCCAATCCTTGTACTTCAGCCATTGTGAAAATAGTGTTAATGACACTTGCAAACCAACTCTGTGGTTTATTCAAGTGAACCTTGCAAAAATGTTAGCCGCTAGTCTTAGAGTTAATGAGGGCGAAGCAACCTTGGAACACATTGAGCAACAAGAATTAGACCAATATTATTCTTTCCTGAGAAGGAAGTAGACAAAATGATTTTTGTTAAGAAATATTTTCAAATGTCGTAAATTTGTAATTTGCTCGGTTGCCCAGAAAAAGAATGTGCAATCATAAAATATTTATGCCTATTTTAACTTTATAACCAAGCAAAACCAAAGGAAGATCGAAGTACTTCCCTTGACCTCATCAACCACATTATACTTGTCAAAGTCAAATAGGCTGCTTTATAAAGTGTATTTTTCATTATCAAATGCCCACTTTTTATCCATTTTCTCTGTATTTAAAACCTAATTTCTACACTGACTATTCTATGATGCTTAATTCATTCAGAGCAGCTTACCTGCCAAATGTGATGAAATCCGTAACACTGTGACCTCCGTTTAAAGAGTACATTTTGTTTATTCAGCTGGACCATTTCACTTAACTATAAATAAGGCAATCATCTTTGAATGAAACATATATTACTGTCTAGTTCAGTAATTATGAAACAAAGAGTTGTTTACAAAACAATTAATAAAACAAATTGGTAAATCAATCACTTTATAGATTTATAGTAATCACTTTATAGGAAAGTAATGGCTTGTAAAACCTTTACTCTTAATTTCCTAAAAATACTAAATGTTTTTTTATTTTTCTTTTTTTGCTTTTCTTTTTTATTGCAGACTAAACCAACTGGTTCCCTCTCAGAATAAGCTACCATTAAATGTTGAAAAAAAAAAAAAATCTAACTTAATGTTATTTACTGGTAGCTAAAATATAATAGAGAACCCTGTAATGTGTCTATTGACAATAACAAGCTGGACAAAGTTTTATCGACTTTTTTAGATGTTTTAATTGATGACAATTGATGACTTATCCTGGGGGGAATGGGATCTTTTTGCTAAATAGGAAAAGATCACACCTTATTTATGTTTTTTGTCAGCTGTCCCGGTTTTTATTTTGACAGCTCTTATCGTGTGATTTAAAAAAAAAAGTGTTGGTGTAGACAGGAGTTGCTTGGCAACAAAATCCCCTCAGTCTTTTGCCTTGTCCTGTGAACCCTCACTGACTGGGCCTGGAGTGTGAGGAAAACATATGCAACGTTCACTCATCCATAGCGTGTGTTATTTCTTGCCCCTGAATTTGCATAACACGTTCACAACGTTGAAATCTGTGGGGTGGAGCCCACATTTTTATTGCAATATATGTGCAAAAGGAGGTTTCATAGAGATTTCATCAGGATAGGGTAGCCAGACAGATGGAATTCATGATCTCAGTCTTTCTCTCCAAAGCATATGCAGACACACACAACCCCAAAATCTGATCCATTTCCAGTAAAAAAAAAATAAAATAGCAGAATTGTACCCTGACATTTCACTTTTTTTTTAGGGTGGACCCTGTTCAGATTACAATTAGGTCACATAGAGTTGCCCCCCCAACCCCCACACCGCCAGTTTAGAATCCATGCATGCTGTGTATTGATATGGTGTGCAAGTGAGTTCCAGAGCTCAAGGCCAGTTTGGGGAGGGACTTTTGGCGAGCCATTCATCAGAAACAGGGAGTAACGCGACCTGCTGGGGGCTCGGAAAACATTTCATCTACAAGCACAAATCAAAAGATCCAGGATAAACTCAAGACTTGCACAAAGGCTGTGTTGAGGGTTTTGCCTGGATGGGTGTTGAGTTATATGGGGGAGGGCTGCAGATAGGAGAGATTTAAGGTGGGGTCAGCGTTGGGGGGTGAACACAAACTGCTGTTGCATGCTCTGCATTCCTCAGGTGTTGTCAGCATGCTCGGTGATGATCTTGCTGCAACAAAGCCACGAAGTTGCTCACAAATCAAAGGGCAGCAAGCAGGTAAACCTTGTCGAACAGACAAAAATAGGTACATTAGTTATTCCACATGAGCATTACACAACATTAACCCTTTAAAAAAAAAAAGAATGAACTAGAGAAAGAAACCATGTTCTAAATTACAGATGGAGGCAAATTGAGGCTATTTAAAACCATCATCTTAAGCCATGTGGAAATTTCTGTTTAAGGTTAATCTGCAAATGGGCTAATGATTGCCGCCAGCCATGTAGATCTGGTGTTGTGCTGCCGATGATTTTGCACCTTTATACCCAAAATCCTTGCGTAAGGAGAGTAGGTTCCAGGAATTTTCGCTCTGCTCGTCCCATCCTTTGTTTTATTTGCATATTTTTAAGCCGTTGCTGACACTTGGATCAAAGAGAGAGCAGGTTGTGGAAGTGTCTGGGACCCATTCTCTCCCTCCCTTTTCCCCTGCTATGTCTCCTCGGCTGGCCTGCTAAGAGCTGAGAGATTGTGTGCAGATGTGCTTGGAGAGAGGCCAGCCCCTCTGCCCTGGGAGAACATGTGGTCTCTGGGAGTGTTTACGCTGGCGCTCTTTCAAGCTGTCTCCCACACAGCGCGCTGGCGTCTGTCTCTCTTTGCTTGACAGTGCTCAGTCCTCCTCCTTCAACAAAGCGGGCATTCTCAGGTTGAGGTGACACCAGCAATTACGCCGGTCCACCGTGTTGACAAACAGCTGGGACTCCAAGCCTGCTGTTGACCCCGGTTAACTTCTAATTGATTTCACAAGTAATAATAAAGGACAGCCTATTTGGTGAGAGAAAGAACAACACGCTTCTCTGGAGCGTTTCTAAGTGCACTGAAAAGTCTTTGGGTTGAACTGATTTTGAGACACATCGGCCAGATTCCCCCAGATTCTTCGCATACTTCACATTCTCTCCTGTAATTCAGGCTCTGAAATAAACATCTGTAAGCTGAAAGCCACTTCAAGGATAGCTGACTCCTGGCTGTCCTGGTCTGCAGCAAAATCACAGACTCTCTCCAAGTAAAATGCGCTCCTGTTTTTGATACTTCAGATAAATGCAGATAAAATGGAGGCATGCATTGCAAAAGAGGGAAAATGTATTTCGATACAAGCTCTGGTGGGGAAAATCTCTCATATCAGCGGGTGCTTTAATCAGAACCCCCCACCGCCATATATTTCTAATAATATTGGACCCATGAATGATTCAAATATATGTTGGTTTTATTTTGAGGTTAGGGAGATGATTGAATCTGCATTCCTGGTTTTATTACGTGTATACAGCGCCCTCTGTGGGTTGAGACTGCCAAGCTACTCAAAAATCTTTCAGACAAGCAATTATTTTTTTTAAACAAAGTGTTTAATTTGTTCAAATTCCATGCAAGGCTATTTTGCTTATCTTAAAACAGATCTTCATTTGTAAGGGATGTTATTTCACGTGTCACTTTGCTGTAAGGCTTGCGTTCTCTCGTTCAAACCTAGGCAAAACCAGGTTTGGGCATTCTCACTACCCTTCTCACAGGTCATATTTAATTTTTACTTAAATGTTGATCAGACTAATCAACCTCTGTCACATCCAGTTTCTTTTTCGTGGAGTTTGAAAACAAACTGCCTCAGAACATTTCCTTAATTGTCCGAACATTGGCTGCGAGACGTTTAGCTATGTTCTGCTGGAGGTTTCCTCCTGTTAAAGGGGAGTTTTCCTCTCCACTGTCGCTACATGCATGCTCGGGATAAGGCATTGCTGTAAAGTAAGCGTCACAGTGAAATGTCCGCTGTCGGCACATGTTCTTCTAGGAGTGAATGCTGCAAGTCAATGATTCGATAAAACCAATTTAACTATTGTGTCTGTATGATAGAATTGCCTCTGTAAAGTGCCTTCAGATGACGTGTGCTGTGAATTTGCGCTATATAAACAAACTGAAATTGAATCGAATACTTATGACATGCTCGCAAGAGACAAGATTCTATTTTTGTTTTTTAAATCTACAACTTAGCAGAAAAATCCTTAATTACAATGGCTACGGTAGAGTTTGTTGTTTAAAAGATGTGCTTCCGTGTATATTCATTCTGTTGATTTGTTTTGTGGCAAAAATAGAAAAGTAAACACAAATATGTCACTGTTTTTTTTTAAGATTCCGGGTATATAAACAAATAAAATATGTCAACCAATTAAAGCTGTCAGGAAACTTTGAGGAGTTGTCTGGGGTTTGCTTTATATTTGTTTCCAATACAATCTGAAAAAAGGTGCCAACCATTAAATATGTATTTACTTGGTTGTCGTGTGTGTGCTACACCACCAGGTGGCAGGCTTTGCTGCAGGATCCAAAAATAAAGGACCACGTAGCTCTGGACCGTTCACCTCGACCCCGTTACTTTTTGTTTTTTTCCATAATGATCTCTTAGTAGGACACAGGTAGCTATTAAATTGCGTCATTTAGTCACATTTAAACCACAGTCAATATTTATCCTCTATTCTTCTCCACGTATGAGATTAGAGAACGTTGATTGTATGGAAAGCATTTGAAATCGTGATGTTTATCAGCCTTAAACAAGTTGTGAAAAATATTACAACTTGTTATTTTGAGGCGCAAAAAGAAACTGGGGATTCTGTAGAAATGTTGAGCCATAATGCCTGCTGTAGGTGAGCCAGTTGCCGCTTCGTTTTTCCTCTCTCTCTCTCCCACCTCCAAGGGTGAGGGGGGAAAATTGTATGAGATGTACGGCAGGATGTTATAGCATATAATCAAACCACTTTTACTTTTTTAGAAGTGAATGATCCTAAATTATACTACTACTCGTTAAATTTAAATTAAAGACATCTTGAACAAAACGTCTTTGTATAGAAAAGCATATACCGGTGATAACAAATTCCTGCCCAGTGCCAATTACAGTAAAATTCAAGTGTTTCCCAAAGTGGAAATGCAACACGGTGTGCATTTTTTAGTCTGCTTATTGTGCTTTGAATATACTTGTTTGAGTTTACATGAGCATCCACAGTTTCCCTCCCCACAGTTTGCTTGGTCTAATGCAAAGGTCTTCAACCCTGGTCCTCAGGGACCCACTGTCCTGCAGGTTTTAGATGTGTCTCTGCTCCAGCACACCTGAATCAAATGATTGCAGGACCTCCTGAGCAGGCCAATTAATCACCTATTTATTTAAGTCAGGTGTGTGGAGGCAGGGAAACGCCTAAAACATGCAAGTTGAAGGCCTCCGGAATGCATAAAATGTGTTTGCATATATATATATATATATATATATATATATATATATATATATGTGTATATGTGTGTATTTGAAAAGTCATATGAGCCAAAATCATCATATGTGTGCACAGACCTGGAAAATAAAGCCGATTCTGATTCAAGATTGTTTTATTTCGCCGTTGAGATTTTAGTCCGATTTAATATAGCATCAAAGTATACTGTCATCATCCAACCATCTTTTGTTGGAACATGTACAAACAAACATGTACAAGTGCATTCACTTAAGTTAGTGACAACCAGAGGAAGCTGGAGTACCTGGAGAGGACCAGCATATGCTCATTGAGAACTAGCAAAAATTACATACAGAAAGAGCACAGGCTGGCAATAAAATCCAATACATTTTTGATGCAAAGCCAATTTTATCAACTGTGCCACCATTGAGCCTCAGGACCAATGTTCCTGCTATGTCAGTTCTGGTAGCCACATATGTTTGACTGGTCCCTAACCCCGTTTGCTGCATGAGTGTTTAAAAAAAAGCTTTATTCCTTTAGTTTGGTACATCTCCGAGCTTCTCTCTTCACCTAATTGGTGGTTTGGACCCGAAACATTGGTTGTTTAAGCAAACATCAGGGCTCCTGCTCCTGGAAGAGGTCTTTGCGATCTGCCGGGGGCAAGAAGCTTAGAGAAAGACCAAGGAGGAGATTTATGGATGGAGTTAAAGAGCACATGAAGGTGGCTGGTATGAGAGAAGACGACGCAGAAGACAGGATGAGATGGAGACAGATGACTTCACACCCACATGTCATATCTATTTTTCATTCCTACTTCTTTTCCGAAACCGGGCAAACCACTCGGCCAATCACATTCAAAGATAGACCAGCATGCAAGATCATTCTATTACGTAAGAGAACAAGATACACAAAGAAAGTAAGTATAGTGATACATCCAGGTGTGATCCAACTACAGTGTAAGGGGATTTAATAAATTTGCAAAAATAATAGAATAGAATATTTGGTAAGAATTTTCTTTGTTAATTTTATTGATTTGCTGTGCTGAATGCTGAAGTGTTCAGTTGTTCATGTAAAGGTTTGATTGAAAATTGAAACATAGCTGCTTTTAACATATTTATATCACTAATAATCATAGCAAACATATTGAATAAAAAATAGCTTGATAACACAAAAACACTGTCACGCTAATGTGACTGAAACAGATCGTCTCCCAGCAAAACAAATCCAAGAGTAATTTGAAATCCTTCTATTAAACGACCATAGCAATTGCCATACCCTTAAAGAATATGAGTTGGATCGCGGACATGCGCAGTTTGGTCCCTCATCCCAGTTCGAGGCGTTGAGCGTTACGTCACGGGCTCGTCCACGGTGCTGGTGCTCGGGAGAGGGAAGAGGCTGGCTGACCATCCACTCATGCACCCACAGGCGCAGGGAGACGTTGGCGCTCCTCGGGAACAAACGCGTTTTCCTCCCTTTTCGTTTCTGTTTTTTTAAGTTTACCACAGCGGGCACCCGGACACGGTGGGCGGCTGCAGCACCCCTTCTTTATTTTTTTTTAATTTTTAATTTTTAATTTTATTTTTTTTTGCACAACTGGACGATCCGATTGTCAGGCACGCAGTGATACAGCTTGCACCACGCATCATGTTTGAACGCCGATAAACCAGATCTAAATATACATGACCGCGCTGCTGCATCGCCCGTAGCCTCACCGGGGCTGGAGCGGCTCCCCTGGTTCTTTTCTTCTACCCCGCGTCTGGAGCGACCACCGTGTGGGTGCAACTGGAACAAACAATCCCACTCTCTCCCCCCACCACCACCACCACCCCTTCCCGGACCACCGAGGACAGGTTCGGATGTGGTGGTTCGGTTCTAGAAATCCAGCCAACTTTTCATCTATTTGGTTCTAAGCAGCAGCAGTGCCATCGGGCATTGCTCAGGAGATGGCGATGAGGTTGTTCTACTTGGGATTTATTCTCTGCTTGGAGGTCATGTCTCCTAACGGTGGCACCGGTAAGAAGCCTGGTGTCGTCTTTATTTATTTATCTTTTATTTATTTAAGAAGGCATGAGCACTTTTGTCTGTTTAGAAAAGAGAGGGGGGAGGCCTATATGGTCATCAAAGCTGAAGCCAGAGGGAAATATATATATATATATATATATATATATATATATATATATATATATATATATATATATATATATATTACAATACAGTCTTCTGGAGGGGAGAGCCGTTTTCCCAGAGAGTTTCGTACGTTCAGGTTTATTTTGGCCTGCAAACATACATAAAAATCCTCCTGAATTTGTAGCTGCTGCTGTCTGAGCAGACAGAAAGGGCCTCCCAGTGAGGACAGTGAGGTTATCCACTCAATATTCAGCAATGGTATCATAGCAGCTCATGCCCGAGCCACCTAATTTATAGAAAGAAAATAATAATAATAATGATAAAAAAGACACGTTTTTGTTTCCATCTGCTGCTTTATCTCTCTTTCCCAAAGCAATCCACGTCATCTCCTAAATTATCACTTACAGCCACAGTTTGGTAGCAACCATTCAAACCCAACCAGCTTTTCGACTTCCAAAATAAATAACATCTTTCTATAAAAAAAAGAAAGAAAAAGAAAGAAAAGCGGATGTGGGACAACACGTCGCCCAGATCAGCTTTCATGTTTGTTTTCAGTCACTTGGGACAAATGAAAACATCGTTTGTTTCTCCGCCTCTGCTCCTTAATGGCGTGGCTTGCCCTGACGTGTGTGTGTGTGTATGTGTGGATATTGTGCTGAACTAGAGATTACAGTTTGTTGGTGACAGCCAGGTATTCCGGCAGAAAGAGCGAAACGAATAGTCGGTGCATGCATCCTCTCAGCGGTAATTACGAGTCATCAAACGCACCATTGCTCCCCACGATGATGCGTTCAAGACCTGTTGAGCTAACCGCTCTGTCGCTCGCAGCGCATTCCCGTTTCCCCGACCTGGCACCGGGCTCTGCGTGCAACAGGAGTCCACGTGTGCCGTCTCTGTTTCTGGCGTCCCAGGAGGACAAGGGAAGCTGTAGATTTCTGTTAGTCATCGCAGGCAGGCAGGCCTGCTGGTTTTTTTTAGCAGACCTTACATAAATTAAGGCCTGTTCAGAATGCAAGCTGCAGCTGAGGTTGCAAGAAGTATGCAGGCTCCACCCTCGGCCTCCATCACTATGCAACATCTGGACACAGGGAGACCATTAATCCAACTTAGATGTGAGTGAAAAGGGATGGCTGAGGGTGAGGGAGGGGTGAGGCGAGCAGAAGAATCAGTCCACTGAAGTTGATGCATAGTAACTGTACTGTACGGGACTTCTGAGCGACCCCCCTCCTCTTTTCTTTCGCTTTTGCTTCCAAGCAGACAGATCTTCATGTAACCAGAAACATGGTGTTTGACCAGTAGTTTTCCAGGCTCTCCGAAGGCGTTTTAATACATTTTCTTTGGACATTGACGTTGGTTTTCCACATTTTTAGTCCAGTCTCATATAGGCTAATATCTATTTTTGCAGAACTGAGTTGGTTGCTCCATAACGGTTTAGGATACCACAAAATGAAAATGAGGATCAGAAACGATAAAGGTGCCTCCCAGCTTGTAGCGCTCATGCTGACACCCTCTTTATTGGTTGATCCCATCAGTTGGCTGTAACAAGTTGAGTTTTACAATGACTTTAATAAGTTTAGTCAAGAATTAGAGATTTCTGCCCTAAAGTACAGAGTTAAGTTCATCATCTTCCCAATCCGGATAATTCTGGAAAAAAAAAAATTAAGGATGCAATACAAGTTTGAGTTTAGAGACTTTGTGTCTTATTCGATTATCAAAAAAAACAAAACTTTGATTTTTATTGGACAGTAAAAAGCTTTTGACATAGATTCCTACTTAGATTACGTTATTAAACTTAGTTTTTCCACATCTCAACTTGAGTTTTGATCCAACTCACAGATCGTTTTATAATCTTTCTCATATCTATATCTTTCTTATATATATAATTTTTTTTGTCATATTATAATGGATAAAAAAACAGGCACCATGAAGCCAAACAGGACCAACGTCACAGCTTGGGGTTTTTTTTTGGCTTCTAGATCCTTTCTGTGTTTTAAACTGACCCCAAGGTTCATCTTAGATGCTAAACGAAGATCTGCAGTTCCTGTTTGTGGGGAATAAGGGTACTGCTCATCACAAGTTATTAATTGAAGGGTCTGCGTTTAATCCAGGATCGCCCAGAGCAAATATTTCAAAATATGTTAGGTTTTAACTAGGTTAAACTCGTGCATACACCCATAAAAGTAGGAAATGACCCTTTAAATCCGCTTTAAACTAGCTTTAGCTCTGTGATGTTCCATGAGTGGACAAATATTTTGGAACTGTATGTTCACAATGTCATAAAAACACCAAAAAAAATTCAAATTGTGTGGGGAAAAGTATTTCATTACATATATATAATGTTAACCTTGCATTCTATCCAGTGGCTAGAAATGTGCGATATCTCTTCGAACGTTTATCATCCAGTAGGAAACCGTTGTGGTTATCTATTATGTACCAGATCCGTTCAGGAACCACGAAACCAACAGCTCCGCGGCAGACTGAAACGTCTCAACAGATGTGGCCCTTTTCAGGGTTTGTTTGCTCCAGGAGAGGTTTTTTTTAGGTGGCCATTCATTCTGCTATTAAATGCGTCCGTCGGCGTACTTGTGTCTGAACAGTTCAGGACTGCAAAGCGACCCGTATGCACAGATGACATAAGGAAACGTCGCACAGCAGCACGCTGTTTACAACAGTAATTGTGAACGTAATTGTTTCTCGAAATGTTCAATAAAGTTTCGTAAAAGAAAAGTCAGGGGGGAGGCGAATGTCGTCTCTCCTCGTTTTTATTAGAAAGCTGTTGCGCAATGGGAGCCGACATTATTAAGACCAAATCATAGCAAGACTAAATAAGATAAGAAGAAAGCAGCACAGCTACTTATGGTCGTTTGTGGCGCGCTAACTGCTACTACTGTGTGTGGATGTGTAGTGAGAGCCAGGAGAGTGACGTCAATGATGGATAAAATGTGACACGACCGTTCAGACTGCGCACGCTTTGAAAATATCTGATACATATCCGAATTAGTACCACATATGGAAATGGCACAAATCAGGGTTTTTTGGGTGAAAAGATCGGAATTGGGCTGTTCACATTGACGTGAAAAAGACGCATGTGGGCAAAAATATCGGATTTGGGTGGCATTTCCATGCAGTGTGAACGTAGCCTAAGTCACAATCAGGCTATGTTTTGGTGATTGTTCTGATTCAGTAAACTATCTTTATATTCATGCTGGGATTCATATTCTGACACTAATCAGTTTCACCAACAAACACTGAGCGGGCTTTGCTGTTGATCCAAAACGCACGCTCCGTTTTAGGCAAGGCAAGGCAAATTTATTTATATAGCGCAATTCAGGACAAAGACAATGCAAAGTGCTTTATATGATTAAAATATAGCAAATTAAAACAGAATAAAAGCAAGTAGGAATAAAATGCAGATAGAAAATAGAACAAAAAAGTGTTGATACACTTAACTAGAACAGTCAAAGGCAATCCTAAACAAATGTGTTTTTAATCCTGATTTAAAGGAACTCAGGCTTTCCGCACCTTTACAATTTTCTGGAAGTTTGTTCCAGATAAGTGGAGTATAGGAACTAAATGCTGCTTCTCCGTGTTTGGAGAATCCGACATGGTGCGAAAAGCTTTGTCCATTTTCCTAAATGAATGCGTAATGAAGACAAAAGGGATGAAAAGTGTTTTGCCGAGAATCAGAATTTGATAAATACAAATTAAATAGTTGAAGTTATGAAAAAGTTTCAAAGTCTCATGAAATAAACCCCACTTTGCATATGAAAGATGCAAACGTCCAACTCTTTGTTAAACTGTGAGCACAAATGTCGCTTAGTAATTTCTGCAAGTCTGACGTTCCTTTAGCTTGTTGAGATCATAATGTTTTACATCATTGTTTAACTTTTTTGTTGTTGTTGTTTTGTTTTAAAATCCGTGCATTTAAAAATGTCCTTTATCTAGCTAGTGGAGTGGGGAGTTAGAACGTCTTGATCTCCACCACCTTGAAAAGCTAAATCCTGCAAGGGAAATGTTGCAATGTGTCTGAGGCTGCAGAGATCAAATTCCTGAGTTGCCTGTGTGTTTGCCTGACCCTTTCAGCGAGACCCTAGAACCATCACTGAAAACATCTGCCTCAGAAATATAACAGCCTTCATCCAAATTCAACAGATAATGGCGCTTGGATTACTCTGTTGAACCTGTCAGAGCGGAGGTCATTGGGGAGTAATGCTGCACATCACACTGTTTGTTGGCTGCAAAATGTCTCACATAATCACATACCCCCCCCCCCCCCCACCAAAAGAAAAAACAACGGGATAAACAAATGTATTAGGACTAAAATCTTGTCGGTTTCACTTCCTTTGGGATCTGCGGCATATTTTAGATGAGTCTTTGGTGCAGGTGTTTTCCATTTTGACCCCCTCCGCACGCTGAAAACAATCATGAAGCGATGATGGCAGGCGGGGGATTCTTGACTCCTAGTCAGAGAACGTATCCTGGTTTTATCCCCTGATTTCCTGCTCTTCTCTACATTCGACGGTGACAAGAATGTAAAGGCAAGCTAAGACTAACGTCGGTGTGCTGTCGCCCCCACACCGTGTGGGCGTCAGACGGCAGTTCTCGTTGAATGAATCGCCGGGGGGGGTTACTGTAATTGCTGTTTTCTGATCACTGCATCACTGTTTGCCCTGCATGGAGACAATAATCCAAGTGTGGCTTTTGTCTCTATTTATCCCCCCCACACACAAATTATAGCAAATCTGTCGATTTTTCATACTCTCATCCTTTCTTGTGATAAAAGGACTCTCTGTTTTCCAGAGTTCGTATTTTCCCAACAGCTGTGATAAAATAAACTTTCCTCTGTTTTGTTTAATGTTGGACTCCTCTCTTGGCGCTGCAGCCCGACCAGCTATCTTCTCCGCTTGTTTTTTGGAGGCAGCCCGCCGTCCTTTGTTGTGTCGTCTGGCGTTGAGCTTTTTTTTTAGCTCTTGCACGTGTACGCCGACACGTCGACGGGGGATTGCTGGCTCCAGGGCTTGACTGCAGAATCGATTGATCTCAGGACACTTGGCTGCTTTCACACACGGTTCGGGGCAGGGAGGGTGATACATGGAGTTCAATTTCATGGGCTGCTGCAAAGTGTCAGAGCTGTTTACTTTAATCAAAGTCACGGAGTCAGCTCTCTTTGGATTGGCCTGTAAACTTAGTCCCATCATGTCTACGCTTCAGCAAATGTTTTTCCAGCACTTACATTGTAAACTTGGCAGTCTTTAAAAAAATAATAATAATTTAGAAGCCAAACTGTTGCATATTTTTAGTAGACCAATTCAATCAGCAGCCTCCTGAAAGGTATAACTTTAGGCTTTCCCTAAGATGTTTGGGCATTTAGTTATTAATTTTAATATTCTGAAATGCAGTTTAGCATCTAATTTGAACTCTTTTGTCAGGTTATCAAATGTATTTTTAAGTTTCCTTGTAAGATCATTTTGGCGATTTCGCAACCTGGATGTTCTTCTGCTAAAATGAAATTAATATTGTGTTTTCTTGATAAAGGGTATGTGACTGTAGCTATGACAGGAATTTACTTTTGTGATTATAATCATCAGTATTTCCATTTAATAGGGTTTCATTTATTTAACCAAAATGTCACGGACATTTTCCACAGTGGATAAAGGCATTTCAAGAAGCTCTGAAGGGCATTCGTAGTGTTCTGTTGAGCAGTGAAGTCTTATACTTTTTTACATGTGAACAAAAAAGGTAATTTTTGAGGATATAACGTACATGTTGGTTTGTTTTTTGTATTGTCTGGCATCCTGTCTGAATATTCTGTGAAAATACCGAAGCAACAGCTCGAGCAATCAGCCAGGGAGCTGCAGCTGCAGAGTCGGTAACGTTCCTCCCTCTTGGCTTATTGATCACGATCCTAATGAGGCATCTTCATTAAATCACAGGAACAGTCGCCCTTCAGACAGAGTGAAAATTCTTGTTTGGGAACATTCTGGATTAGTTCCTCATCCCTACCTTTCCCTGGCAGCTTCAAAGGGCTGGTTCAAGCCAGGATTTACAGGCATTTGCGCTGCAGCGAAAGCTTAGATTTATGTGGTTCATCCTGCATTTTGTGGCTCTCGTATTCTGGTTGAATCTGGGTTGACTGGTCCTCTTGGGTCGCGCATAGCTGTGTATGTGTGCAGAGTGGAGGATGGGTGTAGAAGAACTCGCCTCTGGAAGCCCAGCCTTTTTAAATTGGTTCTTTTTATCTCTTACTGCCAGTTGTTTTATGCTGAGCTGCTCTTGCAGATGAAATTGCAATTTAAAAATATAGTTTAATTAGTCTTTAGATATTGCATGTGCAAGGTGTAAACTGCTTAATGATTCGGAATCTGCTTGGGCTTGTGGGGCGGTGTCGTTACCTTTGAAACACCGAGTTGAATAACACGGACGTTGTAAAGGGAAAGCCCCTATGTTGAATTTGAGTCCTTGATGAGTGATTCATTTAAGAGGAAGGAGGAAGTCAGGAGAATTGTTTTCTTACTTTTGTAGCTTCAGTTTCTCCGAATATAATTGTGCCACTAGAATTCCTCATATTAGGGACTCGTGCAGTGATTGTGCGTGTCTCACTTTTCTCCACATAATTAGAATTTTACTCGTATGGAGTTGACTGCACCACAGTAATGTAGCAGTTAAAATGTTATTCTGAGGTCTTTCAGGCCGCTATTTCTAAGGTTTTGTCACATCTCCCATTGGTTGATGGAAAGGAACTCAACCACTTAGATTGCGTCTGCAGTTACACGTCCCCTTATTAATTTGGCTCTAATTCATGGAAAAAGAAGCAATGCTGCTGTGACCCGTTTTTTTTGTCCAAAAATTACTGGTAAAAGAAATCAGTTTTTACCTGACAAACTTTATGTGCACAAACAACAGCTGCTGCTCCCCCTGCTTCAGTGATCTGTCCTAGATGTGGCACTCTGTGTTGTACCCACGTCATCTTTGGATTCTTTCTTCCCCTAAACCAAGGTTCAATTTGTTTTATAATCATGTGGCAAAGTTGTTTCCAATTCAAACAGAGACTCTTTTTTTTTTTTTGGCTTGTGGGGATAAAGAACTCCCACTGTTTGCATTTGAGGATAAAGGTGTCCCTCACCTCCGTTTACTTCACCCACATTTCTTGTGTAGCATTGTTACTAATAAACAGCCACACTGATTGGTTCTGTTCTCACCTTAATAGACTTCCAACTGGATCTCTTGCAGACTCGACATTATCATCCTTATATTGTAGTGTCCTCTTGGTTCAATGTATGTGACTCAAATAGCCTTTTTTTGTACCTGAAAGTGTGTTTTAAAATGACATATCTGGTTTGAAAACCAATGGAAAGGTCTATTTGTGATTTATTTATGTTTTATACCCTCAATATTTTTAAGTTTTCTAAAGTATATATGCTTTTTAAATATCAATCCTTCTGTAGGTTAACTATTTAAAAAGTGAGCGAGTTGGGTATAATAGAAGCTTTCCTTTATAATAATATACTCTCTAAAGGATTTAAAGCTTATCTTTCTACTTGTTTTTTTTTAATTAACTCTGCCACTTTAAGCCCGTTGGAATGTTTCAATTTCTTCAAATGCGACTTCAGCAGCAAATAACAAACTGTAGTCATGTTGTTTTCCTTTTTGTCCTAGAGGACGGGATCTCACATTGAAGGACCATAAATAGTAGAGCTGCTAGTTGATGAGAACCAGGCCTTCCTCATATTGTTCTCATTGCACCCCAGCAAGGCTATAAAGAGAGAGAGTTCATTTATTTACTGTATTTAAAACCCTTTTATGCCCTTCCGTATCCCCATTTCACTGTTATCTTTTTTTTACGCAATTTAATAGTCCATACTGTGCTCACCAGCCTACTAATTATCTCCAAGGTCGTTGGGTTCATGTAATACTTTGATGTGCTGAATGTAACAGGCGTTGTCGTTAAAAAACAAAAGAACGTGCCTCGTACCACAAAGCCTTAACTTTCCAGACTGGTGTTTTATTGCCTGACTTCGGATCGAGCTGATGTGCATATTTTAAGTAAATCAAAACTCACAATGAGTCTGTCAGAGCCAGGGACACCATTCTAACGCTTCAAAAGCCTTCGCTTGAATTCGAAAGCAAAGCCGTTCTTTTTTTTTTTTCTGAGGCATAGCTCCACACATGAAACCAATTAGAAGGTGCTGGAATGTGCTGCATGGATCTGGAGTTGATCTGTGGAGGAGGATGGCCTTATTTAGGAAAAGGGATCTGGGCTGTGGGGGGGGCGAGGGGGTCAGTGTTTCATCCCAGCTGGTGATGGTGTCTGGAGGCCTTCATCACTCGCCTGATGAATTGTTGCCACAACACCATTTACTCACCGCTGCATCCTGTTCCATCCCATAGAGTTCCTCTCAGCGTTCGAGATTGCTTTTTTTGGATTACATAAAAACAGGGAGACACTTAAATTGCTTCATGTGAATGGACAGATGGCCATGAGAGTACTTTTAGTCTGCTGGGACAGACGGTTCCTTAGGAGTCGTGTTCTGTGTACATTAATGCATTTGCTCGTTCACTCGGATGTAATGTGTTTTTTTTTTTTTTGCTATTCGTCGTGCTCAGGGGAAATCCATTGTACAATGTTTAGAATGTGATGCGGTTTGGCGGATCTGCTGAAGGAAGGGCTAAATAAGGCTTGGCAGCATGCTCAGAAGTTAAATCCCATGACCCAACCAGAGCCGGTGCATCCACATCCCAGGAAGTAAGTTAGGGTTTGGCAGCATTATGTGTATTATAGCTCAAGATTTAAACGTTTGTTCAGTAAATCTCTCTTGACAAAACGATGAATAAGCTTGTGAACCTGTTTTAGCTTTGCAGAAAATGGTGGTACTTATGTCGCTACCCCATATGTTTCGTAACTTAATGAGCTGGAAAAACGTGTTGTCGGTCGCAGGTTTGATGCACCGCTTACAAATTCTGCATTCTTTGGCAGGATAGTGAATGGAAAAAAGGTTAATGCAGTGCCTTGCAAAAGCATTTTTTAAGGAACATCCAGAAATGTCAGTGCATTTTAATAGGATTTTGTATTAAACATTAACACAAAGTAATGCACAATTGTGTGGAAATTGATGCATGCTTTGTTAAGGATATTTTACAAGAAAATACCTGAAATGTGTGTCGTACATGTGCATTTATCACAGTTTAAATCCGACACACCCAAATAAAATCCAGCGATTCAATTCGGAGGTTACATAATTAATGTCCACCTGTGTGTGTGGTGTGATATAATCTCAGTGTAAATCCAGCTGTTCTGTGAACGCCTTTGTTTGCGAACATTAGTGAGCATCATCAAGACCAAGGAACTAAGCAGACAGGTCAGAGAGAGAGAGAGAGAGAGAGAGTTGTTCAGAACTGCAAACCTACAAAGAATAAGCTGACAGCTCTGGCAAGGAAATCATAATTCACAGAAGTGATGCATTCCACAACTTTGGCCTTTCTTCAGAAGAAAGTCTGTGGAAGAAAGTTAAGAAAGAAGAAAGTTAGTGGCAAAAGTTTTCCTCATGCCACGTAGGGAACACAGCAAATACATAGAAGAAGATGCTTTGGTCAGATGACCTTTGCTTCGGCCCGTGGGCTACGGCTTTGTCAAGTGCTGGAGCATGTTACACGATGTTCTTAAAAATCTACAAAGCAGTATAACTTTTATTGGTATAGATCCATACGAGGTGGACAAACGCAGTATGTCCCCCAAGTTAAATTAATTGCCAGCAGTCAGCTACATAGACAGTGTGAATGAATTAATCTATGACTAATCTGTGTAACATGGCTCATATCACTCGCTTAGGGATTGATATCAGAGTTCTCGGACTCTGCTACATACCTTTCTATATTTTGCATGCTGTAATGTGTGGAGAAAAAAAAACCCTGTAAATAATAAGTCTGTTGTGCTTGCGTGTCATGTTACTTGTTTTGTTTATCTGTACATCCTAAACCGGTGTCTGCCTCAAAGGCAATTTCACCATAGTAACACATGTTGACAATAAAGGATTCTTAATTCTTAATTTACAAAAAGAGTGCCTTTGCTATGGAAAAACTATGGACCTTGAAGTCTTTCGACACTTTGAACCAAAGCAACAGTGACGAGCAGTGGTAGGCACAGCTAACCAAAAAGTTAGTTTCTCAAACTCATATTTAGCAAACAAAAATATTAGCTTAGCTACTGTTAAACCGAAGACGAATAAGAAAATGTGAGGAAGCTAACGCTAGCAGCTAGCTGCTAGCCGCTAACCATCCGCTGTCACCCAGTCTGTGTCACACGTCTTCAGAAAAATCTTGTAAGATTGTATATCAAAATAATTGATGCTTTGTTATATTCAATACAAAAAATTAAGTACTCAAAGATACAGATTTACGTCAAAGTCTATATAAACTGGCCCATTCACATCTGCCAAAATTGTCGCATTTCTTCCGGCAGCAGAGTCTCAGGCCGTCTCCTCCCTGCAGCCGCTTACCTCACCCAAATAATTAAGTCTTAGTCTTAGAACAGCCAGAAGAAAACACACAAACATCTTTTGTAGACCAAAAAACTAAATAACATGAGAGTTGTTTGGAGAAACTTTTGCAGATAGACAATCAAGAAAAACGAAATGCTAAACAGTGCTACATGCTAAGCTAACAGTACGACACGGATGTTTGTGAGCAACATAAAAAGGACAGTAAAGACCCTGCATCTGCGACAGTGGAAGAAGTAAACCTGCCGGACAACCAAGGCTAACGCTAGCTGTTATTAGCTTGATGGACACGTACAGCCCAATGACTGTTGAATAATAAATAGTGATCCGTTACTGCTCAGGTTAGTTTTAAAAGCATTGGAAGCAGACGACTGCCTGGCTTAGCCGGTTTTCTGAAGGAAACCCTGAGTTGTGTCTCAGGTTTGGAAGGAAGTACTTATGTGTTGGAAAGACTTCACATATCAGGTTAAGATGGGTTCAAGCCAAAAAAGAATATTTGCATTGCTTCAATGGCATCAGTGTTTGCTGTCAGATCAACCGCCCTGTCGAGTAAACAAGCATGTTTCTTATTTTCTTTTGTTGTCAAAATGTACGGTGGTTGAATGTTCCAGGATGAATTGTAACTGCCATTGAATTTGACAGCAGTATGGCCTTCAATAATAATAAAAAAAAATCTATAAAAAAATCCGGTCTGGCTGGATTAACAGTTCTCATCTCTGTTAGAAGTATGCTAGTGGGCTTTTCAAAGAAAACAGCTGAAGGGGAGGGTTGCAAGTCCCCTTTCCCTCCTGGACTTCAACCCCTCATCAGCCACAAGCTCCCAATCAGGCACAGACGTTCTCCCCTCTGCGGTCGTCTTATGCTGGTGCGTAAAACGACGATATAATTAGAACCCACAATGTTTTATTTCCAGTTTTATGTTAGCTCATAAGGAACAAGTTGCTCAGCCCAGCTGCTTTTCACATGAACCTGGGACTTTAGGGGATTGCCTTCATATGGCAAATCTACAGAGACTTTAGGCAGAGGAACTGAAAACAAGTAAAAATAGCCGAATCAGCAATATTTGCTATTCAGTAAGCCATAAATAAAGCGAAACTAATGGGTGTGTTTTCATCTCTCATAACTTTGTTTATCTTTGAATTGGGTGTGTATATTTTGTCTACTTTCTTTTTTTATTTCTTAGCTTTACACTTTGTCAGCCATCTTTAGCTTTGCTACACATTCCTTTTTAGATGGCTGTCATCCCACCCTTTTCTCCAACCTTTTATTCTTCCACTGAACTTTCTATTATTTTCATTTAGATATCATCCTTGTGAAGTGTGTCTATGACTACCTCCTGGACGACTCTTAAATCAGCAGTTTCTTCTTGTATGATTTATGTATCTTTCTTGTATAACATAAAAATGTAATGTATTAGAAAACTGTTTTTGGTCTCATGTTATATTACTAATTTTCGGAGTAATTGAATTTTAATGCCTGTTGGGCATAATCGTAACAGTGAACAAGAACTGAATTAAGCTTTTCAGTGATATTCTAATTTATTGAAACGTACCTGGGATATTTCTTAGCCAAGATGTCTAGACACTCCCTTACTGTAGGATCCCTTAAAATCCATCTTGTAAACCTTGCGCTATATCGTCGTTCTAAATTTTAAACTCCCGACACCACAGCTTAATCTCCTCGAGTGTCAAGATTTTGTCCAAATAATGGGTGCGTTGGAACTGGATCCGCTCAGCCCTTTAGCGTCTAATTGTATGCACAAAGAAGGTGGCAGTCCTATTGTTCGACTCGCACACACTTTGCTGTCACATAAAAAAGGGAGCGGAGTCTAACCACCTCGGCTCGACGGTGCTACAGAACGTGATTGCAATGAAACACCGAGCTCCTTTGCGCTCTTGTGATTTCAGTCACATCGCAGCCCTCTTGCGGTGCACCCCCTCCTCTCCTCCACCCACCCCAAACACCTCCCTGCCTGCCAAGTACATAGGAAGGCAAGTCATCCAGGGCGAGTGAGGGCTGAGTCCCTGCAGGGAATCACAATGAGTCCTTCGGTGCTGTCCTTCCTCAGACAGTAAAGCAGCAACAACCTCCCCCACTCAGATGGCCACCCTGGTTTGCTTTTGTGCCGCTTTGTTGAAGTTATTTTCTAAGTACACATAAGACAAAGCTTTCCTTTTTGTGCACGGTTGCTAAACATTTTTATTACAGTATTGCACACTCAAATGTAGAGATTTCTACACTTTAGCTTTTATATTATTCTGGACATTTGTGACGGAAACCTAATCCTCAACCTGCTTGCACATTAATCTGGTATTTATCTGTTCTCTGTACGTTTCCATAGATTGAAGCAGACTTTACATCTTCAGAGTGGGGTGCACGGGGCCATTTTGTTTTTATCTGGACTTGTTCTAAATAAGGAATGCAGTTTCCTGAATACAGATTCTTCAAAGCAGTTTGCAACATTTAATATATTTGTTTTGTTGGCAAAATTCCAAAGGAATCAGCAGTTTTAGTGCTTCACTTGGCATATTAGATTAAGTTTTAGAACCAGAGGTCCAGTTCAACAGGAAGTGAAATTTAGATTATTGACTGAGTCTGCATTCAGTCAGCGAAAAACAAAAATACACCCCGAAATGTTTGAAGCAAGGGGAAAATCAAGACGAAGAATGTCGATTTACCCTAAATATTGTGCAATTTGTGAAGCATTGTTAGGCTTTAGAAAACGGAAGCCATAAAACTAAGCTTAATTCAATCAACAGTTCTCAGATTTTTGCTCGATTGGCCTCGGGAACTAAAAAGTCTAACCCAAGATGACATCACTTTGCAATGTTTGTCATGTTAACCTCTAAGCGACAACAAACCGCGAATTAGATGACATGTTGCAATGTTGTAGTCAATCTTGGAAAACCATTTCCTTATATAGTTTCAGTTCACTTTCTCTTGCCCGTCTGTATTTTCTGCTGCTTGCGGCTGTGAAACAGAAGACTCAATGCTCGACAGAAATCCTCAGCCACGTGAAAATTATTTCCCTTTAGAAATAAGATCCACCTAGTTCAGTTTTGTGGAGATATACCTTTCCGATTTTTGTTCAGCTCTTACCTGCCAATACAGCTTTGAACAGATCCCATTTCTCTATAAAGAATATCAAGTCATCGGCCCCTTTTTAGGTACACCTTGTTTGTGGCAGGTTGGACACCTTGGCGAGTCTCTCATTCCAATAAATCCAAAAGGTGCTCTGTTAGTGGAAGATCTGGTGAGCATGGAGGCCATTGGAGTACAGTGAACTCGCTGTTGTGTTGAAATAACCAGTTTCGGTGGATTTGAGGTTTGCGACATGGTGCATGATCCTGTCAAAAGAAGCCATTAGAACATGAGTACACAATGGTCATAAAGGGGTGGACTTGGTCAGCAATAATAGTCAGCTAGCCTGCAGTATCTCTTCATGTACTCAGCTGGTACTTAGCAGCCCAAGGTTGGCCAGGAAAATATTCCCCATACCATTACAACACCACCACCAGTCTAAGTTGTCGCTCCAAAGCAAGATGGTTCTTTTTTTCCTTTCAGGTTCTATGGAACCAATTCTAACCCTACAGTGTGAATACTGCAGGCAATGTTCATCCAGTCTATTAATGTCCAATTTTACTAAGCTGGTTTTAAGTGTTGCCACAGTTTCCTGTTATTAGGTGACAGTAGCGCCCTGTGTGGCCTTCTGATATGTTCAGCTCAATTTTCCACCAGTACACTGCTATACCTACTGTTTTACTTTTAGTTTAGGGGCTTCTTCTCATCATTGTTGGTTTTGATGCCAATCACAATAATCATATCCTTTAATACTATATTAAGCGCCTTCCCTCATATGGTTCCCCATGCATTTGCAAGCATAGACAAAGGCAAGGTTCCTTGGAGCTCAAAGTGCAACTAGACTGGGCTATTCATCCACCGTGAACCCTGACTATTATATTGTAAAGTGAAATCTGGTGAGTGTATGGTATACAAAGTACCAGATTGTATACAATTTGCATATCCAGTTAAAGCCACATAAACAGTTTTATGTGTGAAAAGGGTGCTGAGTCTCGACATGGTGATGGTGAGCTTTTTGAGTTCTTTTTTTTTTTTTTTTTTTTAAAGAATCGTGGGAGCGGGGTCAGGCTTTTGGTTGGTCAGGAGGGTTGCTGTGGCACTGCTAGCCTGTGGTACACCTCAACAATTTGTGCTGACTGGCTGCCCAGAACTACTGTGCACTGCAGCAGTTTCCCATGGGTCAGATGGTGACTGAGTGCCCAGTTATATCTTCACTGTGACACATGAAAGAGCCTTTGTGGCTAGAATTGAAAAACACCTTAAGGGTAATAAAAAAAGCTCAAAGAAATTGGATGTTTGGAAGAGGAAGGAGAAATAACAAACAAACCCTGAAATAAAAGGCACCACTGTTGGTTGCCAAGATGAAAACCTTCCCTTTTTTTATTTTAGATTTATTGTGTTCGCGAGTATTGTGATACAAAAAAACCTCTTTCTAAACTCAGAATAACCTTCATGTGATTTTTTTATGTTACTGAGATAAAATTTGTATTAATCTAAGCTTCAATTTTTTAAATCTAGTCCTGCTTGGCCATTTAAACTAAAATAATGCAGATATTTATCACAGCTTTGATAAGACTTCCAGCCAATGATTCATCAAGCAACGTCTTCCTTCCTCTTCTTTTTTAGAGACCATATCTGAAGTTCCTCCTAATACTTGCAGCCCGAAGCAGTTTGCCTGTAAGGAGCAAGTGACCTGTATCTCCAAAGGTTGGCGCTGCGATGGGGAGAAGGACTGTCCAGATGGTTCAGATGAATCACCAGATATCTGTGAGTATGCCCTCATAAATAGCTAAAACGCTTGTGTCCTGTCCGGTCCAGTGACAAATTTCATCAGTTTCACTTTGTCAATGATACAAATTTTTCTTTTCTCCTCATATAGCCACAGTTTCTTTTTTTTTGCACACAGCAGTATAAATTATTATCCTCAAATGGATTTACAGAGACAGCAATACCACATGGAGACAGTTTCATTTGTGCCTGAATAAGGATGCCAGTTTTGCCCTTTCGGTAAAGGACACCGCTTTGCTTAATTATAGCTCTAATTATGCAGCCTTGTTTAGTCTGAACACTCTGGGATCCGTCTACTGTCCTCTAAGCTCTTTGCAGCCTCTGAGAGGTCTAGGGTTATAGCCACTCTCACATACATCTGCCAGACTCTCCTTCCATAAACTATCCTAGGTAAAAGCATTCCTTTTGTTTAAATACAGGCACTAATAGTGATTTTTACCATCTGCTTGCTGCCACACCTTACATCTGTCACGCCACTATAGTCTGGCCTGCAAAGACGAGCAACTGACGGCAAACATTAAAGGCCAGGGGCTTCATGTGCAAAATGTGCGTGCGCACAAAAAACCTTGCAGGGCGATGTTTCACGCACAACCCAGGTGTACAAAAGTTTACTTTGCGTGAAAGTGTGAGGAAATCCATGCAAAATTTTGACCTGCTGGTAAAATGTGTTCAAACCCTTTCAGTCAACAATAACAATATTGTAAAACCTCAACTAAATCCAATGAAATATGTCTCTATTTACTTGTTTTTAAGTAAAGGAGCGTCAACCCCATTTCTAATGCTTGTATGGTTTAACCTGTATGATGAAACTAAATTAGACCTAAACTAAAGCTAAATTAGCCATGTGAAATAAAGTTAAACACTTGGGGGGAAAAGAAAAAAACCTGGGGCACTAGGAGGAACCGTGTATTGCCGGTGCCAGTTCAGGTAGTCACTACAATGCAAAAACAGAACTAGAAATAAAATGTTCTTAAAATTAGTGTATTTGTCCTTGATTTGAGCAGCTAAATAAGATGATTTGCCAATGGAATAAGATTTTTGCACTTAAAATGGGAACAATTTATCTCAATCATCTTATTTCAAGTGCAGGATGTCTAATTATCTTATTTTAGGGGTCAAAATACTCATTTCATTGGCAGATAATCTTATTTAACTGCTCAAATCAAGGATAAATACACTAACTTTAAGAATATTTTACGTATTTTTATATCCGTTATTGGGTTTCCATGCAACCGGAGCGCTTCAGGCAAGGGCGTAGGTTTGATTTGAACTTTGGTAGGGACACTATTGGTCCAAAGTTTCATTGGTCTGACGTCTTTGGTCCTACGCAATATGCATGCTCCTATTTTTTTATGCTTGACTTGAGCCTCAGAACGCGTTTCGTCTGTCTAAAGAGAAAAGCAGCAATTCCTGCTACATTAATACAAATGTTATAAGCACGACACACACTATGCTGTCTTTCAATGTTTAAAGCATTAAGCAATGCAACAGCAACGTTGTGTTGTAAACTACAATAAATATTACAATGTTATTCACATCAACTATTGGTAGGGACAAATAGGTCGGTCCAAAATTTTGGTAGAGACATGTCCCTATGGTCCCTATGCAAACCTACGCCCATGGTTCCAGGTCGGGTATGTCACAATCCTCCCTGTGCCGTGCCATGGCTGCAGTATGGGGCGGGCTCATCTGTATGTTGTCCAGATATATTCGGTTTCTCTACACGACGGCTGAACAGACAGGGATTAGATTGTAATTAGCAGGGAGGAGCCAATTTCCAAATGTTACTGAAGCTATCGACAGCACTCGCGTCGCTACAAAAGCAGTCTGTAAATGAATTTTGTGACTAGACAGGAGTTCTATTCAATACATGTGCAATGTGTGTTTAGGGATTTCATTGTTCCTCACAAAGTGAGTGCGGAGACAGTCCTTCTAATAGAAATATGGGAAACATGTTCACATATGCACAGTGACTCTCTTGACATCCATCTTTATGTCCGACCACTTTTCTTTTGTCGGCCACGGATCTGCCTCCTGCTCCTGCCGCGTTTACGGCATTCGCCGTCTTCTGCCACTTCTTTTTGTTTTATTTCATTACCAATTCCAGTGGAATGAATGCCAAATAAGGATCTATGTGTTAACTCTGCCGACACTGACACCTTTATTTCACATTCAGTGAATCTCCTCTTCCTTGCCTTACTGACTGCTGCCATTGCCATGTCATTTGGACACATGGTGGGAGCCTTCCGGGTATTTGTAGGACTTTCTTTGCATATTTACTTGTAGGTGGGGACGGGGCAGTCCAGGGTGCACATGCAGGATCTATGAAGGAAAAGTGTGCGGTAATCTGTGTACCCACGGTTTCATACATCAGAATTTTTTTTGTTTGCAACGTGTTTCAGGATTTCTCCCTTTTGCTAACTTTTAGTATGAAATCGGCACACTCTTCTGTGCACGAGGCCCCATGTTGTGGATATGAACAGAAAAAGGTGTTAACATTGAGGCAGCAAATGTTTCGTACAGTTGATTGTAACTGCTGTGTTGAGCATTAAAATCGTATGCCGCAAAGACTGGTAGTTATCCAGCTGCTGTCAGCATTTGAATTTGTCTAATGGAGGTGAGTGCCTTAATCTTGACTCCGTGGTGCATCTCTATGTAAGGCTCTTATTTTGAAGGAAGACAGGAAGTAGTTCCCGAGTTGCCCGTTGTGTTTGCCGAGCCGACTAATAAAGGTATCGCTGATGCTGTCGGACGATATTTGGTTACATAACCGCTGAAGAAGGCTCCACCACTTTTAACTTGTTTATGCGACAGCGTTATGGGTTACACAGAAGAAAAACAACCCGACAGAGTGAGGGACTAGACAGGAACGATTTGTAAGCCCTTTGAAACTACAGGGTCTGGCTAACTGGGGGCCATTAACAACGCTAAAGTTCAGATTTTTTTCTAAACTGAACCACTATTTTACATTTTTTGTGCATGGTAGAACAAGAGTGTTAAACAAGATAAAGGATGTTGAATTACGGGGTAACCCCACCTCCCACCCTCCATTACCAACCCCCCCACCCCCACCGATACGCAGCCAAAAAAGACAAAAACAACTTTTCTCTTTCTTTTTTTTTTTATACAGAAAAAACTAAATGGGCAACATTATGAGTTATTGTTGTCGTACATTTCTTAATTGGTAAAGTTTTGATTTATCGCCAGAGGTGTCAAGTAACTAGGTACAAATAACTGTCATCTTACATAAGTAGAAATTTTGGTTATTTATACTTTACTGGAGTATAAATTATTTTTTAGCTTGCTTTTTACTTCTACTCTTTATGTTTACATGCAATTACCTGTACTCCTTACATTTGGAAAATAGTCTCATTATGTTTATTTTACTTTAAAAAAAATCAGATAAATAGCACTACCCAAACAGAGTGATTTTGATTGTGGTTGGAGGCAGTTCTGTACCAAGTTGTTTGCCAAAGCCACAACAAAAACTTACGAACCAAACATAGAAGAACATATAATTTTTAGGATAATTAGTTATTTTCCTTTTATTTGATTAACCGGTAGATTAATTATTTATCTTGACAACACTGTCTACTGTATGCAGACAGCCATACAAGGGCAATTGTTATAAGAGGGTAATGCACTCATTTTCATGTCCAGTTTTGTTATCGTACATCTGTTGCCCTCATCAATTCCTGTAGCTATGCTTGGATGTTCGTTTACGCTCCAATATTAACAAGTGAAAGGTTATTGATAATATATCTCTGAGGTTTGACTTTTTGCACCAATGCCAGGGAGGGAGTTGCAATGTTTGTGCTTCATGTGATTTCAAAGCTCAAGGCTGCTGAATACGCTAGTGGATCAGCCGATGCTGATACATAGGAAAACAAATGCATAGATGGGCCCAAAATATCGGGTGGCTGATTTATCGGTCAACCTCTAATATAAAATATAAAGGCAACAATAAACACCATAAAACACACCACAATTTAAACACATTTTTATACATGACAAAATAAAACATAACAGAACCCAGTGTAGACATAATGTAATATAAATATAGTAAAAAAGAGAATTGCTCAAAAACATGTCTTAAGAAAACCAATGTCCTGAATGAAATACTGAGACATAGAAATTATTCTGGATTTGATCTGGTTCTCTAAGAACAAACTGTTCTTTATCAGTTTTTGTACCAATATTTATAAGCAACCAAACATCAGATTATCTGCTCAATTAAACCCATGTTGATGCTCAGTATTGCACCTATATGGATCTTTTAATATATTTGCATTGTACTAAAAAGTTTGTCTTCACTGGACATATATGTGGGTGAAACAGCCGATCCCAATTTTGGCTGTTTCATTATATATTTTGTCCTTTGTGGCATTCTTCACTTAAATTACTTTAACTTTAATACTTTAAGTAGTTTTGAAGCCAGTACTTTTATACTTTTACTTGAGTAAAAGGTTTGAGCTAATACTTCTACTTTTACAGAAGTATGTTTAAACTCTAGTATCTATACTTCTACTTGAGTAATAAATGTGAATACTTTGGACACCTCTGTTTATCGCCCAGGCTTAGTAAGCGCCACGAGAATATCGTGATCTCCTTCAGAGCTTCCTATTGTAGCTAAAAAAAACAGCTAATTTCAGTGTTTGTACATTCATGGATTCTTGTGTTCCACAAAGAAAAGGTGCTAAACCCCCTCTTTCTCATGAACCCAAATACTGTGTCTTATCTTGTCTAAACCTCTGGATGTATGGTTAATTTTGACAAAAATTAATTTATTAAATCAAACAGGAAATAGCAGAACATACTCTCAGATCGGCTTTTGCTCTTAAAGAGGGAGGTTCGCTGTGATTGTTGCTGACTGCCAATCTTGGTCACAAAAACCTGCTAAAATTAAATGGCTTTCAATTTTTTTTTTTTTTAGAGGAGAAGGAAATAATTTGTTTGGTTACATAAATGCCTCCAATCTCAGCCGGTTTCATCTAAGCGTGCAACACCTAATTCATTCACTCAAGCCACATTCATCCAGTTTGTGCTCTTTTATGTTAAGCAGCTGAACTGAGTGAGGTTTCCATAGCACTTATGTAATTTAGTGACTCAGACAATGGTGTGATTCATCATCTGCAGGGAGAAGAGGAGAGCAGTTTTTTCACCAGAACATCAAGATATGTTCTGCTCAATTACACTTTTCCCACGGTTGCACTGCTCTACCTGCTGTTTTGCTTTTCGTTTAGGGACTTCCTCTCCATCGTTGTTAGTTTTTGAGCCAGTCATGACAAGTCTAATATTATTTGGTGCCTTTCCTCATGTGTAGCTTCACCCTTGTAGGTTTCAAGTGCAGTTCGACTGGGATTTTTATCCACGATCATTACGTTGTTCGGTTAATTAAATCTAAGACGTGTTTGAAATGGAGTGCTGCAGATAAAGCTAGAGTGAGTGATTCTTAAAACGTATAAAAGAGAGTAGGAAACTTTGGAAAGCTGTTGTGGCTCTGGAGTTTGTTTTTCATGCCGTTTTATCTCCCCTTTTTGGTTTGTTCTTTTCAGTTAATTGTTAAATTGTATATGTTAAAAGAAAATTCCCTGTGCAGCTCCAGTCCTCAGGGGTGTCGAGCTTTAAGGTGACGTGTCCTTGCTCCAATGGCCGAATTGCTTCTAGCTCTGCAGCAGCCTCGTGTTAAACCATTCATTTCATTCAGGTGGGTTAAATCAGTGCAATAAATAAAACATGCAGAAAATAGACTGACTTTGGAAACAATATGTGATAACGAGTATTTACCCTGGGATTTTTACTCCACAGCAGGGTTAAGTAGTGGCAACATCCTTTGTGTTATATACATCCATCAGTCTATTTGTAGATCCAATTGTCAGTTTTCTCACAGTTTCTCTCTTTTGCATTTGCTAAAGGCTGGTTCACACGGCAGGATTTTAAAATAGTCGGACGATTTTCAAAGCCTGAGAGACTGCATGCGTTAACGATAGAAAATCCTAGATAAAACAGGTTTGCTCGTACAGTGTGCGGTGTCCGGTCAGACGGCGGGCACAACACACCAGACACGAACAGGTTTCACTCAGGATCATTCAGATGTCAGACAGGAAATCTTGCCAGTCGTCTCAAGAGTTCAGAGTAAATAAACATGGACGATGAGAAAGAATAATGCCGATAGTTTGTGGGCTGATTTTTAACAGAGTAAAAGAAAAGCCGTTGGTTAGAAGAGTGGAGACCATGCGACCTGGGGGGCTCTACGCTTGCTGCACTATAATGAGGTGAGTTGGGGAGTTTGTCTTTTGGGGTTTGTCCCTCACCGCGCTTTCTGATTGGCTACACGTCATATTCAACAGGCTGCGTGCTCATTTGTCCTCGGAAAACACCACACACGCTAAGATTTCGGGGCAAGACAGTCCAACATGTTGAATATCCCCGATTTGAGGTAGGAGTGGTCCCGACGTTCTACCGAGCGGACCTGATTGCTCTTAACACACGGCAGGAATATCTCTGAAGATTATTTTAAGTGACGTGGCGATAGTCGCCGCCTGTCAGAAGCGGAAGCTTGGGGAAAAAATTGGCCCAAAAATCCTGCGAGGCTGCCTTAAAATGACTGACCAGTGCAGAGATAACAGGTTATGGTGAACATTTGTATTTATGCACTAAAATGGGCCGGACGTAAAGAGAAAACTCGGGGAGTTTGACTCTAGGAAAGTGTGGAAAAGGTCCAGAGAGATTTTGTTTTTTTTACCTCTTCGGACATTGAGTATGATATTTAATGATGATGAAAACCCACTGAGGAATATTTTTAAATGTTGCACTGGTGCACCTTGTTCTGCAATTGTTGTCATAGTAAAAAAAAAAAAAGTCAGTGGTCAAAATATTTAGCAGTCAGTAAAAAGAAAGAGTTACATTTAATATCTATTAATTCTAGCTTTTACAAGATCTTTAGAGGTATAAAAGTGTTAATATAATTAGTTCATTCTGTTTAATTCTATTCAAAAAGTCAAAGTAATATATAGATTTATTACAAAGAGTGATGCATTTGAAGGACTTATATCTTTTAGTTTTGATTATAACTTATATCTAATGCAAATCCCAAAATTGAATTTCTCAGAAGAGAAGTTCATCAGACCTGTTAAAACAGAAGACCTATCAGCCTATACTTCAATAGGCTGTCAGCCTACGCCCAGGTTACTTCACAGTATTTGCCCTAAACGCTTTGTTAGGTATCCTTTTGCTTGAAACACTGCATCAGTACGGGGGCCTGTGGTTCTCCCAAACTTGGTGTTACTTTAATGCTGGCCTTTAGCTTGCAATCTCAGACTGTTTAAACTTCCACTTTTAACTCAAGCAACTTGGGTTCTGTGCCTCTGCACTCCTACTTCAGACCGGAGGACCTTGGTTTCCAAACAAAATGCTACCCTTTCATCTGCAAAGGAGGACTTTAGAGCCCTGAGCAACAGTCCAATCATCTTTTGCTTTAGCCCAGGTAAGATGCCTGTTAAGGATTGGCCACAGTTTTTCCTTTCACTAAACGTTCTACTAATATGTTTGTATACATTCCTTTGCTATAAGCCAGGAAGGGCCTTTATTTGCTTACCCTCCTTATGAAGGTTGCCAGTGAGGATGGCTGGAGGAAAATTGCCAAGTCGGCATACTCTCGCATGATTGTGTAGACCATATTTAAGTATTAAGTTGTGTTTTTGTTGGTTAATCTAATATTTAAATTTCTGAGAAACAGGTTTCAAGATTTTGACATAATCAACAAAATTAACAGATGATGCCTGAAATATGTCAGTTTGTGTATTGAATCTATGTAATGATTTCCATGTTTAATGGATGATTGGGATAAATGAACTTTTTTGATGGTATTCTAATTTATTGAGACGGAACTGTATAATTTAGCCACATCATGCAGAAATATGGGGCGGAACAAAATGGTCGGTCTGAAGTCCTAAAGGAAGCCAGGATGACAGGGGGTCACACTTGCATAAAGCACATTTACTGAGAGAAAAATGTATGAGAATCTGGTCAACAGTCTGGCTTGCCACCCGCCTTCCTCGGTGTCCAACATATAAACAAGCCCACAGTCTAAAGATGCTGACATACGCCACCAAAATGTCAGCTGCTCATGGGAAGCAGTGCCAGAACGCCACTACAGAAGCAGAAGTCTGTCTTTAGCTCCTTAGCATAATTACAGCTTAGATGAACAGCTTGGAAATGACTGGCAATTAGATCCTCAGACAGTATGGTGCAGAGCAGGATACTTACTTCCCACAAATACCCACACGAGACAGAGATATACATTTACAGCACCCATCACACTGATGGCCTGTGATTTCATGAGCGTTGTGAACAAAACAGGTGGGAGAAACAGAAATGTTGGAAGATAACTCAGCCGAATTAGCTCAGGATATGAAGTTTTCCACAATAACGATCAAATCTGAGGAGGAAGAAGGGACTAATACAAGCAGACGTGGCACTTTTCTAAAGCGTACTTTTCTCGTAAAAATTCTCAAGCATAAACAAGTCTTCATGTTGGCATCGTGCACCGCCTGCAGTGTCGGTCTTTCATTAACAGGCAGGACAGACTCTGGGGGGGGGGGGCAATCCCTTACAGGACAGGAGCTCAGCCAAGCAGCCGACGGGAGAAAGACACGAGCAGAACAAAACAGAAAAAAGAGAAAGAAAATTAAACCCTCTGCTTTTGTGTCTTTATGTCTCAGAGGGAAAAAAACATGGCAGTATATAGCAATTAACTTGAATTGGGGTAATGTTGTAATTATTGTAGTAGGCACCTCTCGGTTTTCTGTCAATGTTAAGACACAGAATTAAGTCGTGGTTTGGGACACGTTGGAACAGAAGCCTAGAGGATGAGAACTTTCTTGAAACCATAAAAGCCAAAAACACAGAGATGAATAAATCCAGCTGGGCATAAAAAAACTGTTAAAAGCAACTTATTTTTGTTCCTGCATCGGCAGTAAAATTTATTTTGAAACCTCTGTCAGTCACCTTTTTTAAACAAATCGTCATGTTGGTTAGGTAGTATATGTATATATAAAAAAACACCTTTAATTTAAATGATCACTTGTTTGTACTGCTGCTCCACATTTTCAGATGGGAGCATTGTTATTACTAGTGGTGAGTTCCTGGCAAGCATTGTATGTGCCAAAGGTTACACATTTAGAGCTATTGCACCTAAAATGAAAACCTACTACAATAAATGTGGCTCCCACTTTTTGACACTCCTAGCCTTATAAGAGCAGAATCCTGCTACCAAAATTCAAATATGCTTATATGGGACGGGAGGAAATACAAGCCATTTAATTTTTTTTATTTTTTTTGTAAAACAAAAAGATACTTTCAATTACTAAAATTGCCATTTAAGGAGATAAAAATGCAGAGAATTTGTGAGTATTTTTCCTGCATGGTATAGATTAGAGGTAATGATGGCGTTTATCGAAAAAACTGTGGGGGAAAAAAAGGTTTTTATGGTAATCTTTGAAAGAGTATTTGTTTGTGTCCAAGGGGTGCAGGTGGTTTATAGGACTTTAGAATGCTAATATTTGCAGTGTGCTCACTGCGAGGAGGTAGCTGTGTTCATTTAACCTGTTTATCTGATGTTCATTCAATGGACATTTTTCTGTTGCTGTCATTAGATCAGTGGTGACTAAAATATCACTGAGACATTTTTCTCAGATATGTTGCCTGAGAGTCTTTTCTTTTTTTGTTTTGTTTTTAGTTGTATTTTAATCTAAGACGCCAGTTAAAAATAAGTTCACAGGCTCCGATTGTTGCTTTGCTGAGGAAAACGTCTAACACTCTTGGAAATCCACTTAAACACCAAGTTACCATGGTTTGTCCAGAATCTTGATACATTTAACACTTGTTGATTTAAATAATCTGCAAATTAAGTCACTAATTTGCCACCAACACAGGGCGAAAGCAGAAGTGGAGCTGTGCTCTGAATAGAATACACACAATGACCAAGCTTAAAGGAGAAATGGTTTATTTAGGTATATAATATATTGATAAATACAGGTTTAATTACATTGAGTAAAGGACATTGAACGGAAGTTATTACCCTGCTCTGCTATGTGCTATTTATTTAAAGGATTAGGGCCCAGGAAGTGGGGGGTGGTGGCAAGCCTTCCACAGAACCGGTACTCTTTCTACTTGGGGGGGCTTCTGTTGAAGATGTACTGGAGGGACACAGCCAGTTTGAGCTAAGCAGCCTGGGCCTCACCTCTGATGTTATTGTTCATCGGCTTGCTCTCCACCTTTTCGCCTGTAGTCCTCCTTAGCTTGTCTCATACACTTCTGCAGTTCTTGCTGAGTGAGTCTGATCTTTTTCCCGGCACCTTCCCTTAAAACCTGTGTCTTGCTGTCCAAAAGCTCCTTTAATGTCACTATTACTCAAGCTTGGGAAGTATCTGTGGAGCAAAGGGCATGTTTTGTCCTGTAAATGCAGTGTTAGATTTAGATTAGATTAGATTCAACTTTATTGTCATTACACAGGTACGGGTACAAGGCAACGAAATGCAGTTTAGGTCTAACCAGAAGTGCAATAGCAGCAAGTGCAGGATAAAAAATGGTTTCATATGTACAGGACATGGGTTATTACTGAATAATAATGGGTGTCCCCCTCTTGCTGGGGTAACAAATGACCTACCCGTCGCCTCAGAAAACAGACTTTTATCCGTGCTAGTTCCGCTGGAGCTCAGAGCTACTTTCGACACCCTTCACCTCTGCATCCTTTTACAGAATTGGCAAATCAAATTGGGTGCTGGGTAAATTATATCCATCTTACAGACTTACGTTTATGTCCTCCGCATAAACCAGAGTCAGTGACTCATTTCCAGAAGGTTGTGGGCTTGGGCCAATTTTCTTCTCCATCATCATAAGCTAACAAAGCGTCAGTTTCCATTGCCACGTTCAAATGTTTTTCAGGAAGCACGATGTGTCTTACCAGTTCTGTGGGCTGTAGGCATGTCTGATAAGCCTACATGGCGTGTTATGTTCCCGGAAGCAGCCCCTTTAGAAAATGGACGCTATGGTCATAAAGAGATGGTGGTGTTTAGCAACAATACTCTTTAATGCTGTGGTGTTTTAATGATGCTCAGTTGGCATCAAGGAGTCCAATGTAGCTATACGAAAATATTTCCCACACTAATACACCACCGCCAACAGTCTGAAAAGTCGTTACAAGGCAGGAGGGACCCATACCTTCCTGTTGTTTACACCAAAGTCTTATCTTGCCATCTGAATGTCGTAGCTGACGTTGAGGCTCGTTGAACCAAGCGACGGTTTTCTAGTCTGTTGTAGTTCAATGTTGGTGAGCCTGTTTTTGCCTTAGTTCCTCATCTGCTGTGGCCCATTTGCTTTAAGGTTCAACCTGTTATCTTTGGACCTAAAGAGGAACAAACTAGGATCGGCACTGTTATTACAACCACAAACTACTGATCAGGCCCAACATCTGGGTGTAGTGATGGAATCAACTTCAAGGACACATAAAGACAGTTACAAAGTCAGCCTTCTATCACCTGAAGAACATTTCCAGGATTAAAGGACTGATGTCCCAACGAGATCTAGAGAAACTCATCCATGCGTTTATCTCTAGTTGCATTGATTACTACAACAGTGTTTTCACAGGTCTGCCCAAAAAATTAGACAGCTGCAGCTGATCCATAACTCTGCTGCTTGCGTTCTCATTAAAACCATAAAGATGGAGCACATCAGCCCAGTTCTGTAGTCTATAAATCACTGAACGGCTTAGCACCTAAATACATTGAAGACCTGTTGTTGCTCTATCAACCCTCCAGACCACTCAGATCTTCTGGTTCTGATCTACTCTGCCGACCCAGAACCAGAACCAAACACGGAGAAGCAGCATTTAGTTCCTATGCTCCACAAATCTGGATCAAACTTCCAGAAAACTGCAAATAAGCCGAAACACTGAGCTCCTTTAAATCAAGACTGAAAACCCACCTGTTTAGAGTTGCTTGCGACCCATAATAACAGGAACATTGACCTGAGCATATCTGATGTGTATTGATGTTTTCACTTGATACAATTCAATGTTTGTTACAGGTCTCACAACCGGTGACTGTTTTGATGCGTTTATGATGTTTTTGATGTTTTCATGACTAAAGCACTTTGAACTGGCTCGCTGCTGAAATGTGCTATACAAATTAACTTGACTTGACCCAAGTGGCCCATTCTATTTACCTCTGAATGATGCATTTTCATTCACTTACTTGCTGCTAACTGGATATTTGCTCTTTCTCTGTAAACCTGACAGACATTGGTGCATTAAAGCCCCACTAGATCAGTGCCTTCTGAAACGCTTAGATCTGCCCACCTGGCCTCAACAACTAGTCATGTTTAATGTTAACTAAATCTCCTTTTTTTTCACAACTCTGATTGTCTCATACTTTTCTGCAGTCTGACACAATCCGATGCAGAGAAACTGATGCATTCATTTTTTTTAAACTATTGCAATGCAGTCTTAGCTGGGTGTCCCAATTGCTCCCCTAAAGTCCTTCAGTTGTACCAGAACCTGCAGCCATTGCTCTAACTGTTGAACCAAAAAGGCATCACCTCTCTCCTTTATCAGTAAAATAACACTGACTGTTAGTAAGATTCAGAATTTAGATCTGAAAATCCTTTTCATAGCAGAGCCTTCAATAGCCAAGCTGCATCCTTACATTTTATAATAGAACTATAAAGAGCACATTTTATAATAGATAGTTGTCACACTTCCTGCTCCTTTAGAGAACTGTTGCAAAAATACTTTTCCTTTTTTTTTTTTTTTTAGCTGCTATTTCCGCTTCTTATTCCCTTCTCAAGAGACAACAGGGAAAATAACTGTACTGAGGCAGCCTTTCTTCAAAAATATCAACACGAGAATTTGAAAAATGTTGACAGCCATAGCTTTAATTTTGAGTCATCCTGTAGTTCAAGATGCTGCTGTGTCAAAACAGAGGTTTCTCCTCATATTTCTCCCTCAGAGCAGTCGCTTTGAAAACAGACAGACTTCTTCTGTTTTTATGTCAAGTCTGTGCGCAATTATGATTCTCGCATGAAGCGCATTCATTGTGGTTGAGCCAGAGAATAGGAACAGATGTTTGAATAAGCCTTCACATGTAAGCACTTTCTCCATCTTGCGGGCTGCTTGCCCCTGAGGAATCTCTTTCAACATCAAAAAACACCTTACGCAACAATTGTCTGGGCCTAATTCCTGGTTAGACTTTTTTTTAGACCTGATTTAGCATCTTAAAAAGTGACTACAAAGCAGTGGGGGGAGTTCATCTCAGTCATGCAGAGACACTTCCTTTATTTCTGCTTGCTGTGTTCCCAGTGTCTATTCAGAGAGCGAAAACGACCTGTTAACCAAACCAGTTGTAAATAATACTTATATCATGCCAACAAGTGCAAAGTCCCTTTGATTTACTTATTTTTTTATACATTATTGGAGGTTTTAGTTGTTTTTATTGACGATATAGAACGGAGATGTCCATCGCAGGACATTATGTACCCATTGCCCTTTTTTTTAACCTCCAGGGGGGACGTTTTGAGCCCACTTTGGAAACTAGCATTTTAAAGTAACTGTGTATCTGCTGTCCACACTAAGTAAGTCTACTTTGAGTTTGGGTTTTATGTCTCAAAAGGTAATTTCCATCAGCAAGAGCTTGTTATTGTTGATTTGATCAGGGCTCATAATCTGTCATGCTTCATTAGTCCGCTTGAGCAAACCGGAGACCAGAACTAAAATGAATCAAATAGGGGTGTAATGCAAAGTTTTCTGAACATAATATGCAGATTAATTTAATTATACCTCAGATTGTTTTTTGAATTTATGATTTTTATCTCCATATTTCATGAAAATTAGAAAAAAAAACATGGAAAAGGGTAGACTATTACCGTCTGGATTAAATATATAGTCAGGGAAATTGGAGTACCGATTGGGAAAGAAGCAAACTGACTCAGCCTTATTTAAGTTGCATGCACAGAAACGCATCTGTCGTCCTCACTGATGCTTGAAAGTCATTTTGAGCGGATACTTCTGGGAATGCAGCTTCATAATGAAACTGAGTCAACCCCAGGCCAGTGAGACTAAAGCGCTTTAATATAACTGCGGCTTAATCTGTAGCAGATACGCTGCACGTTAAATTTATGTTGATTGGTTGGAACCAAACGTTTGGCTGTAACGGTTTTAAAAAAACTCACCGAGGTTATTGGTTGTTGCAGGATAGTTTCTTGAAAAATAGCCCCCGACACATAGCTATCTAATTTCCTATTGGCCGGCACACTCTGGGCATGGGGCGTCCTGGGACTGAACGGCTAAAAAGGGTCTCTGCAGGAGGCAGGCCCCTTGCAGCTAGGTTATCTGTCCACCCCGTGCCCTTGAGATCCCTCTGAAGGGCCTATAGCCGCGTTGCTCTGTGTGACCGTCATGCCCGCGCCTCCCCTGGATGATAGAGTAGAGCCGACTGCCGGGCCCCCGGTTTGCCGTGGAGACACGGAGTGACGGGGGAGGGCGCAAAAATGAAGAATGAGCAGATTAGCATTTGGGCTGAGGAGGAAAATGGAAATGGCTTTGTTCGACTCTGATCCTCCTTCGGTTAAAAAAGGATCTTTTACGGCGCAGGTGGTGACGGCGGCTGGGTCTTTTCATGACCTCTAATTAGTGATGTAGCTGTAGTCGCAGGGGGGCACCAGGCAGGGGCACGAGCGGCTGTAGAGGCAGCGGCTGATGCACTACCTCCACAGAGGAAGAAGCAAAGCCCTGTAAATCCATCCGGTCTGTGGCCCTGAGCCCTCCTCAGCCTCACCAGCCTGTAACACACCACAAACACAGGGCTTTCTCACGCCACGCAGGCACCACTTCTGCTGTCTCCTCCACACCCTGTCTCCTTCTTGCCATCTTTTCTTCTCTCCAGTTTCCCTTTGTGTTTTCTTCCCTAAACTAAGCATGGAAACTGGACTGAACTCTCGCCCATCGTCCTCGTATCTTATCTCGAGCCTTTCCCTCTTGTCTGTAGAGATGACACAGTTTGTTCAGCGGCCCTTTGATTCCACCACTTTTAATGCAGTGCCTTCTGAAAGGGTTCGTACTGTCTCTTGAACGTGATTACTTTCTGTCACATTCAAACCACAAACTTCAGCCTATTATTTTAGTAGGATTTCTTTTTTGTGATGGCCCAAAACAAAGTAACATAAAATTGAAGGAAAGGCCTTACTGACATTTTTTTTTTAAATGCGTTTGTATTCAGTTACGTCTGTCTTACACCACTAAATGAAATCCATCATACAGGAAAGGGATTATGGCCAGACTGTGAACCTTAGAAGACATCCATCTAAAGTGACAGGTCATTTCTTTAGAGAAACTACTAAGAGGCCCATATTACCTCTAGAGGAGCTGAAGAGATCTGTAGCTCATGAGGGACGATTTGCGGAGGAGAACTATTAGTGACGCACTGACTAAATCTAGCCTTCATTTTAAGAGTGGCACAGTCACATCTAATGAAAAGTATCCCACTGATATGGTCAACATGTGGAGGATGGTGCGCTGCTCACATTAGGCACGGGCCGGTATGAAATTCTGACCGTATGATTACCTTAAAGAAAAATATCACGGTATCATGACTACGACATGCAATTTTGTTATTTCAAAATGTCTAAATTAAAAAAAGAAGGAAGGCATTTTCATTGAACAGTTACTTATTTTTAAATGGCATCTTAAACAAGGAACACAAGAAATACGCATTTAAAATAACTGAATTCTATTATTTTTAAATAAATGGGTGGTGTTCCCGTAGATACACTATCATGTTGGATGTGTTCCCTCCTCTGGCCGCCACTGTTCTAAAGCACAACCTGCAGGTTGGGCCACCGTCCTCCTCCAACCCATTTCCATCCGTCTTCTTTGGGTAGCCGGAGTACTCCCATACAGCCGACTTTAGTCTTTTAGAAGGGGGGGAAAAGTAAAGGGGTTTGCCTCCTTCAGCCATTATGCTACCTGCAGAATTAGAAGCTAGGGGTGCGCCGGGGGAGGAGTTATGTGACGCTGCAGCAGCAGCTGGATGAGAGCCGGGTGATCTGACCGCTTTCTCTCTGACAAGATTTATATTTTTAAAGAGTGCTTATACCCACAGGAACGGTTTTAAAGAAGATTCCATTGGTTTTGAAAGCGTGACTTTTTAATACCAGGGTATCCTTTGAAACGATAACCGGTCCATGCCTAGCTCAAATGAGACCGGAATTATACTCTTTGGTCTATATGCAAAATACTGTGGGGGGAAAAAACTAACACTTCACATCACCTTGATAACCATCCACATGACGAAACATGGTGGCGGTAGAATCATGGTGGGAGGAAGGAAGCTGGTCAAGACTGATGAATGCAAACTTGAGACGTTCGAGCGGGTCGATGACCCCCAACATCCAGTCATAGCTACAATGGATCAGTGTGTTAGAATGGCCCGGTCTGTCCATTGTCGCATAGCCGCACTTAACCTACTCTGAGTACCTAATATGTCTTTTTATTTTAACACGATATGTGAAAAGAGCTATAAGAAGATACTAAAAGTAAGTAACATTTTCTTGAAATTATCAACTATCAACTGATCAACTCTCAGCACTGTGGAAGCACATTTTACAGCAGACTCCACAACAAACCCGAAGCCAAGACCAAAAAAAAAAAAAGGAAGCCACGGGTGTACAGCATACTAAATGGTGCTTTACTGTCTGCTTATTATGTAAAACATCTTACTAATTAAGTCCCAGCATTTATAAATGTAAATGCATATAGTGCAATGTAATCTGAGATGCACTACAAAAAGGGAACCAAAAGTAAGTAACATTTTCGTGATATTGATGTATTTTTCCTTGATTTGAGCAGGTAAATAAGATTATTTGCCAATGGAATTAGTATATCTACCCCTAGAATAAGATAATTAGATACCTTGTACCTGAAATAAGATATTGCAGGTTAATTGTTCCTATTTTTAGTGCAAAAATCTTATTGCATTGGCAGATAGTCTTATTTACCTGCTTAAATCAAGGAAAAATACATCCATTTCACGAAAATGTTACTTACTTTTGGTTCCCTTTTTGTAGTGCATCTCAGATTACATTGCACTATATGCATTTACATTTATAATTGCTGGGACTTAATTAGTAAGATGTTTTACATAATAAGCAGACAGTAAAGCACAATTTAGTATGCTGTACACCCGTTGCTTCCTTTTTTTTGGTCTTGGCTTCGGGTTTGTTGTGGAGTCTGCTGTAAAATGTGCTTCCACAGTGCTGAGAGTTGATCAGTGGACAAGCCTAGCTGTCAGCTGGAATAACATAATAATCGGAGCTAACGGCAGATATTGGAGTCAGTCAGAGGCTGCCATGGAAGGCCAGAGCAGAAAGAAACGCAGGCTTTTTAAACTCTGGACAAAGGATCGACGGGGGCTCTGAATTTAAGGTCATTGCATAAGTATACGAGGGCTGAGGGTTGGGGGATGGTTGGACCCAGAGCTGGAGGTGTTGAAAGAAGCAGACTGTAGAGAGAGACTGCTATCACTTCGCCTCATGTCCAAACAATTACATTTAAATGGTGGTTAAAAAAGACCTTTAGCTATCAGGTTGTGTTTCCTTACTCGCACACTGCTTTTAATGTTCAAGTTTTAAGTTGTAGTAGCTACAGAAACTCTTCTAGGCTCACATTCACTGTATCAAAAACAACTTGGGTTTTAAAAAATATATATGCTTCTCTTAGAGGTGCAGTCAGTGTTAATTAGGTTTTCTTCCAACATTTTTATCAAAGAAAAACATAAAGGATTAAGAACCCAATGACCAGTCTTATATAAAAAAAATACTTCTCAGCACTAAGTTTGGTTTTTGCTGTTCTTTGACGTTTTTAAAAATGTACACGAGAAAAGTTTTTTTTAAAAACCCAAAACGGTTACAGTTCTTCCATTAGTGTGCAGAAAACCTCGGGCAGATGTTTTGAAATCCTTTTTTTTTTTAAACCAAGATTTATTTGGCCTTTAGGCCCACTTGTTTTTAATGTGAGATGGTTCACATCCAACTCCGAACATAACCAACCAGAATCTCCAGACGTGATTTCGTAACCCAGTGATAAAAATACTTCCTTGTATGATATGTCTAGTCACGTCTTATGTGAATGCGCTTATTAGTTGTTGGTTTTAGTTTAGGACAACTGTGAACAAAGTGGCTTTTAATCACATACTTATTCAGATTCTTTAGAAATTGCTTCACACCAGTCTTGGCAAAGCGAATCATTCATGTTTCTTCTTTGCTGCTTTTTCAAGAATTTAAGTCTGGTTTCTAAAAGTGAGAGGTCAGATCAGAGGTCAGAGCAAATGTAGACAGAGGTATCCCCTTTTGAACATTGATGCTTTATATAAAAAAAAAATATGTCAGGTTTTTTACTTAATTATTTATTAAGTAAAAATAAATGGATTCTAAATGAAATGAGATTAATACTTTAACACATTGGGTATATTTTTGGGGACAAACCCACGTTGATAACCAAAGGGTTGGCAAAAACTGTGTAAATTGGTGAAGGGATGAAAGAGAACAAATAATACAATGAACAACTTACAAACTCTTTTTTTTGAGCGCATGTCTCTATAAGTTATTATAATACAATGCCACGAAGGTAAGTTGGGCTAAAATGGTATAAATTGGTTAAGGAGCAGGTTGAACCTGCTGAAAGTGGCATAATGAAGCCCGAAACAGTCCCACCCTAAAGTTACAGAGTTTAAGGCACTGCTGTTCTATTATTTGCAGCTTTCCATCAACCAGAAATGTTAACTGTGAAACAATAGGCTACCTTGTGAAAATAAAACAGTATTGTAGATATTTCAGCGCTCGATCTCATCAGTGTTGAATTTAGGCGTCTCAGTTAAAAACAGGTAAGCAGAGGCCTGTGGTGTTACAGCACAAACTAATTAATGCTTGGCTTTTTGAAAGAAAAAGGGGATAAAATTTCTAATTATTGACTATAGATAGACAAATCCCCACCAGACAGGCTATGTGCGGGGCTTGTTTTTTGTATTACAGGACTACTTTTACTAAAAAGGCACCGCTCATAATCTTGTAGACGATTTGCAATCTCTGTGTTGTCTAAAGCTTTGCTCTGCCGATCCGGATTTTGGCTGGTTCCAATATCTCTTCATGAAATGACGCAGTATGTTAAGCTATAAGAATAGCATTTAAAATATGATTTCTGTCTAGTCATTATTTATATCGGCAGCTGAGATGTCATCGCCCTGGGTGCATGAGAGGGAGATCCAGTAAGTTCTGGGACAGTAGACTCTCAAAAAGGATGAAGCAGAGAAACTTAGCTATGTCACGTTCGTCCTTCCTGCTGTCTGCTTCAAGTCTTTCTCCTTCGAGTCTGAAGGAACCACAGAAACGTCAAGAAAATACCATTTCTTTCATACAGTCTGTGCTTTCTTTGACTCCTCGCTGCTACTGAATTTGGCTAACAGTGAGTTATCGTCCCTCAGTAACAGCGTTCACACCAAAAGGTGTCACTGTGACCTGATATAGCTTAATGTTTTGTGTTTACTGATGCCAAAGATGAAAATCTTAGATATATTTTCCAACCAGCGGGTGACTGTGCAAATTTGATCGAGCAGAAAATGTTCCCGATTCTGGTCCCCAGCCCTTCCTCGAAACGTCTGTAGTTTGTGTGGCAAAGTAATCCAGATAAGATGAGAAACAGTCCATTAGATTCTTTAAAAAACTAAAACCCATATTGAAATGCAGTACGGCATAAAATGTAAGCATACAGCACTGAGTGATTTATATTTTTTCTGCTTCCCAGATGCCAAGCAGAAACACAGGAGTGTGAGAAAGGAGCAGCTCTTGTTGTCTTAGTGTTACATTGATATTAAGTAGTTTTGTTTCAGTGTCTGCACGTAGGAGGAACATGATTCCCTGATTTGGTGTAATATAATGAGCCGTCAGAACATTCAGTGCTCAAAACATCCCAGTTTGCGAAGCTGACTCATTTTGTGGCTTGGAAAGACACAAATGTCTTCAGCCCATGTCATTTGGAGGACTTTCAGTTCCACTTGTCTTCTATGCTTCCCTAAAAACTGTGGACAGATGTAAAACCCTTGGCAGGATTAAGGTTTTTTTTTCTTCTCCTGAGTATTTGCTGTTTATGTAAAAAAATCCCCATGCTGGCAGTTTATTGAATGTAAATGTAGCTGGCTTAGAGACGCAGGCTGTAGGAGGGCTGCTAATATGCTAACATCCTCTTTTCCATAAGCCAGATGTATTAGAGGTTAATTCTCTGCTCCACTGTGGTGCTTTTTCCACAAAGGCTGCTGTGGTGAGATTATCTCTTTAAGCTTGTGTCAAAAACAATTGTTTTAACAGAGTTAGAATCTGTGGCCTGCGCCGTGTGGCTATGGATGAGGAGGATAGTTTCAGACTCAACACACAAATTATCATTCTTTTTCTTATTTCTTTTAAGAATATTCACATTTACTTTTATTCTTCTGTGACATGCATTTTATTTTAATTTGAAAATATAATATATAATCTCCCTTTTACTGATTTTTTTTTTTTATTTTTTTATTTTTTTTATTTTTTTCAGATTTTTGCATTTTGTAACACTTAAAGTGTTTCATATCATCAAACACATAATTTCAGACAGGGATAAACTATACAAACATTTTCAAATAGTAGTTTCATTTATTAAGGGGGAAAAAAACTATCAAAATGAACCAATGTGAAAATAAAATCACCCCCTTTGCTAAAATTGTGAACTGATTGTGATTGATCAAATTTTTGCTTCTGGTTCACTTGGCACTCTCACACCTGTCTACAGCCAGCTCTGTTAAATAAAATAAAAAATCCCTTAAACCTTAAACAAAAGCTGACCGGCACCATGAAGTAGGAAGTAGGGTTAATCCTGGCCCAGTCTAAATAGATCCTAAAGCAGAATCAAAGTCATTGACGTCCATCAGTCTGGAAAGGGTCACAAAGCTATTTCTAAGGCTTCGGGACTCCGGAAAACCATTGTGAGAGCTATTATCCAAAAATGGTGAAAACATGGAGCAGTTGTGTACCTTTCCTAGGCGTGGCTGGCCTACCAAAATTACTCTGAGTGCATCCATGACACATCCAGCAGGTCACAAAATTACTCAGAACAATGCCTAAAGCACCGCAGGCCTCAGTTAAGGTCAGTCTTCATGATTCAGCCTGGAAAATGGCATCCATGTTAGAGTTACAAGACTAAAACCACTGATGACCAAGTACAACACACAGATGGTCTGAGATTTGCTAAAAAAAACAAAAACGTAGAGGCTCCCCCGGGCTTTTGTAAAAAAAAAAAAAAAAAAAAACATTCCATGGACTGATGAGATCAAAGTGAAACTTTTAAGGAAGTGTACCTGGTGTAAAAATAAGACTGCCTTTCAGAAAAAGAACATCAGTTTGCTGGTGATTGTGTGATAATCTGGTGCTGCTTTGCTGCCTAAGGACCTGGACAAGCTGCCGTAAATTTGGAACCTTAATTTCTGCCAGAAAATCCTGAAGGAAGATGTCCGGACATCGGTTTCTTACCTCAAGCTCAAACGCATTTGGGTTCTGCAGCCCATCCTGTGAACGGCTCAAACGGCCTAGTCAAAGTCTGAGCTTAAATCCAACTGAGATGCTGTGCCTTGATATTAATCAGGACATTCATGCTCACAAACCCTCAAGCGTAACTGGCTGAAAACAATTCAGCAAAGGAGCTCGGCCAAATTCCTGCACAGCGATGTAACAAACTCCTTGCCATTCATTTTTAGAAATGCATTTTGTATTTACTCAAGTTATCTTTGTCTAATAAAAAAGAAATAAAAACTCAGTTTGAAACTTGTAGGCGTGACAAGAAAAAAACAAAACAAAAGAAATCCGTCCAGTGCCAAATTATTTCAAAGACCCGTAGCGCCACACATATTTTGGCTCTTAGTTACTATAAACTTCATTCTTGTATAATCAGAAATGCGGGTCTGAGGAGCCGCATTTCAGCTGCAGCAGCTGCCTGACTTTCAGACCAGAGAGGAAGGAGACATGTAGATCTGTACAGCTTCAGATGTACGCAGCAGCTTATAACTTTACATATCATTTCCTGTAGAAGGAGTTGAACTTTATTTTCTCTCCTACGAGTGTTTCTTTAAAAATGGGTCAGCAGATGTTAGACTTTGGGGGTGGGGGGGTTTTCTAGAGGAGGAATAAAAAGAAGAGGAAGAGAAAAAAGGCATACCAAACTGTTAGCTCTGCAGTGTGGGCTGAAAGGCAAGAGAGAGGAGTAGGAGGGAGAGAGAGCAGAGGAGACTGCATCTTCTTTATATTCAGATGTTAAATCTGTTTATTAAAAAAGAAAAAAAAATGTGTTTTTCATGTTCAATTTTCCCTCGGGTTCATGCAAATGCTCACATGTTCAGGACTGCTCACACCGGCTGTTTGCAGCGTATTAAACATGGACGATACACACAGCGGCTGCATGCGTACACGTTTGGCTGACGTTTTTGCTCTGTGTCTGACGCATGCTGGAGACATTCACTTCTCCATCCATCAGAAAGTAAAAAAAAAAAACACAAATCATTACAACTCTGCTCTCTGCTGCAGTTTGTCACAGCAACGATAAAGAAGGTGTTTAAGCCGATGTGTCCTAGTCCTTGTTGGTCAAAACTCAAAACCTGCCGAGCTAAGGCACGAGAAAAGCAGGTTTTGGTATACGTGCTCTCTGACTGGCTGTCGTCATCGCCACTCCTCCTCCAGCATATGTTTCATCTTTGAGACATGCCAATGACAATAATCTAAGCACAAACTACGAAAGACAGGACTTTTAACACTGTTTAATCTGGACAGCTCCATCGCCGGGTGGCACATGTTTTAGACTTTGGTGTTCTGATATTCAGACGTAATTCTTGTTTTCCAGGCTCCCACAACAGGCCAAATCAGTGTCCTGTTAATGAGCACGGCTGCTTGGACCTGGATGTCTGCATCCATATGAGCAAACTGTGTGACGGAGTCCCCGATTGTTCAGACGGCTGGGATGAGGGGCCTCACTGCAGAGGTAAAAGCTACACAGACATTTTCCTCCTTCAAGTCATGCTTTGATGAAGAGGCCCTCGTTATTCACTTTGTCAGTCGATGCATTGAGACACACACACACACACACACACACACAGTAGCCTAGTTCGTTTAAACATCAGTGTTTCAAATCTTCCCATTGTCTTAATTTTTCTGGGCTTTAATTGGACCCACATTAAAACGTAAACGTGCTTTGATCCAAACCATTGCAGCTCGGTCCGCAGGTTGTTGTCCTGCTGGAAGGTGGATTTCCTCCCCAGCTTCAGGATTTCTGCCGCCTCCAACAGGGTTTTCTTGCAGGATTGCCCTGTATTTACTGTAGCGCCATCCGTCTTCCAGAAAATGGTGACCAGCTTGCCTGTCTTTGCTGCAGAAAAACCTCCCCTCAGCATAATGCTGCCATCTTCATGTTTCAACATTGGGCTTGTGATTTCAGGACGATGTGCACTTTGTTAGTTTTTCCTCCATGCATGTAGTTCAAGAAGTTCCCTCTTAGCTTTATTTAAACTGTGCCCTGTCTTCATAGCATACATGCTATGTCTCATTTGTGGCCCCCCAAACCTTTGTCCCCTGCACTGTCCTACATAAAACACGCAGGACAGTGGATCCTGAGGACCAGGGTTGGGGACCTCCGCCCTACACGACTTGGGTAAACTTGTTAAACATGTGAAAAGGTTCAAGAGGTATGAACATATCTGCAGGGCGCCGATTCTCTGCAGCATTGACATGAGCACAGGAGCAAAATAAGTGTATTTTTTTTCTGTATACTGTAATATCTACAGTGCCTTTTGTTGTTTTTAGATTTTTCTGCCTCATCCAACAGAGGGTCGCTGTTAGATGTGGGTCTCCCTTTTTGTATTTTTTTTTTAAAAAGAAAACAGAAATACACTTTTTATTCATTCTCCATCTATAACCTCGACTAAATAATCTGTTTATCTGGCTTTTAAAGTTGCAGCAGAAATGTTGTTTTCCTGGGGATGGCGGGGGGGGGGGGGGGGGGGTTGGTTAATTCATAAATCAGCTCAGCCATGCTGCCGTCTTCCCTGGATAATAAACAGCCCAGATGCAGCTGAAGAAGAACCCTCGTCATTTATTCTTCTATTATTAATTAGAGACCGCAGAAGATGGAAGCTCAAAAAATATAATAAGTCCACAGAGTATGACTTTGTTTTTAGCGGGTGGAGACGCTGATGTTCGCAGGCCTCTAGAGGATTCCTCTGTTTCCAGCAAGGTGGCCTGCGGATATTACTGACAGAGATTTTAGCTCCAACATTTTATGTCTGAGGCACACAGACCTATTTATGAGTTTTTGTTGTGCTGTTCTCTTCTGGGATGAAAATGATGATTTAATTAGAAAACAACAACCAAGTCCCAGTGGAACAGAGTCCTAAACCAAGGGCACTTCCCAACTAATCGCTCTGACCTTGAATCAGCTCGTCTGTTCTAGTCAATCTGAAACATTAATCCAAGCTTCTGCCGGCCAGCGATAAAGATTGAGGTAGCTTTGTTTGCTGTGTCAGTTTGCTCTGGGTTTGTTGATTTAATGCGGTTATTGATTTAGTTTTTATCTTTGCATCAATTTAAAACTTCATGTTCTGATGTTAGATTTTAAAAAAAAATTATGATTGTATTTTATTTTATCCACCTTTTTACATTTTGTTTTAGTCCACAGTACACCCATGGAAAAAAATAAATTCTGCCATGGGGACCACCTTGGTTAAACAATGTCTGAGTAAATCATCAACAGAGAGGGGAGCTCTTTAGAGCCAATTCATCAGAACGTTGAAGTGTTATTAGTCGAGACCAGAAGAGCAGGAGCGCTGTTAGGCTGATTAAGACTGTAAGGAGCCGGTGCCACACAGTGGGCCTCTCTGCCAGGCGAGCGTTTTAACACAACAGCAATGAAGTCATCAAGTCCCAACTTGCACTGGCTGTCCCCGAGGCCACGAGTCCAGCTGGTTTCCAGCAGAGGACAGAGGTTAACCCTTTAAAAGGTCCATGTGCTCGTCGGCGTCCACATGCACAGTCATCTGTACACAGAGGTACAGTCACGCCGCGGCGACGTTGTTGTTGCTCAGGCACAGGAATATTTAGCCATATCCCACAGTCGCAGAGACACAGGCAGCGTGTGTCGGGCTGCTTGTTTGTGAGCCTGCCTTATTTCGGGGAAACGCACGCGTTTACAGGCACCCTAGTGTCTGCTTGTAAAAGCTGTTGGGTTGTGCAAGTATACCCGGCAGCTGATTTCTGAAAGCGCACTTTGTCGGCGTACTGAGGTAATTCTGCCAATGTTGTTGACAAGGCTGGTTAAAATAGGAACCTGGGACTGCGGTTCAAGTGGGACGTTGATACGGCTGAAATAAATCGTTGATTTTTTTTTTTTTTTTAAGTGTGTGGCGAAGCTTAGGGTTGAGAAGCAGGCTTTGTGAAGACTTTGGGATATTGTGGTTGGTGCTGATGTTGGTAGCAAGGTTTAAATGGAGTAGGGCTTCTCACACGTCATGTTCAGAGGTCCGTTTGATTTTTATATCAGGTTGAAGGGTCAGAAAGCCACTGATGAGCCTTTTTATTGCAATTGGTTACAACTTACAATCAAACGAAAAGTCACATTATGCCTACAGCTTGTTCTTTGTGAGCCCAAGCTGCTCTGATGTTTGACTGTAAGCGTATTGATCACTCTGATTTGATTAGATTTCAAGTTGATGAGCTTAACATGACATACCTCAACAAAGACCAGCCCCTTCTTTACGCACAGGAATAAACTAAATGAACCCAATTTAAAGTACAAGACAGTAAAATCAAAACAATTAAGGAGAAAGTTTTACACCAAGAGACACTTATTACAGTAAGCAACCCTTATGTTAAAACTGGACTCTCTGTTTTAAATTAATTGTTTTAAAGTCCCAAATTTCCCTTTTTTGTTTTTGTATTATTTTTATAAAATGTAACAAGTTTCACTTAATGAAGCAATTCACTGACCAAAAAATATCTAATTAGTGTACACATTTTTAACAACAATGCATATTCTTTGGGATTACTTCAAAATCTACCTGCCAATTTTCTGGAAGGATTTCTTGCAATAAAAATGTAGCACACTTGTTAAAAAATAAAGAAATGGTTGTTTTTGTAAAATAGCTGTTCAGAAATGAAATTGCTGTCCACGCTACATTTATTCAGGATCACATGATCTGCAGCAGAGACTTAACAGCCTCACCAATAACCAATAATAATTAAGCTCTTCTCAGTTCCAGTTAATCGTCTGTGAACAAAACAGAAATAGCTGTTCTCCTATATGATAAGTAATAAATGTTTATTCTTCTTGTACCCGGGAATCACATTTTCCTTGTCGGGAATCAAACTAAAAACCCTTTTAGGGTGGAATGGCGTCTGTAAAACGTGCAGCTCTCTGAACAGAGGAGAGTTCAGTCTCTGTTAGGGTTCTTGTATAATGTTGGGATAAATTGTGGTATAACTAGCAGTGATATTTTGTATCTCATTAAACCTGTGGCACATGTAGTGCTGTAAAATATCTATTTGGAAACCTTGTTGCTTCTTGTTGCTTTTGTGTTTACGAGCATAAAAAGGAAATAAATCCTTTGTTAGCTGGTGTTGCTATTAGCAATTGGCACCATAACCTCTAGCAAATCCCACTCTTGCCTTGGTTGTGACGTCGTTCCCAGATCTGAGCTCTGACTTCGGAGACAAATTGAATGCCTCGTAAGCGACTTTGCTTTAAATGCAGTAATTATTAATGACTGTTGACACTGTAGCACGTTGTGCTGAGCTAAGCTATTTTCCACATAGCTGTTAGTTCAGCTTAAGCTTAGCATGCCTCTTAAATATTGCATTCAATCTGACATTTTATATTTCAGGCTTCTTTTTGTAAGTAAGTTGAAATAAAAACACACATGCAGGCTTTCTAGTTGTCAAGTCCTCCGAAAGTCACATTACAACATTATTTTACTGTTTTCACAACAATTTCAATTTATTCAGATGGTTCACTTTGCATTAAAATGTGTGTTCTTCTCCGGGAGGAATTGAATAATAGGGCCGTTCTGTTCTCAGTAATAAACTCTGCGGCGAACCGCTGTCATCCAGATCAATTAAGGTCAACCACTCAATTCAGGGATACACTCTTAAGTTCTCCTGTTTGACTTCATATCTTTGACAATGTCTTAGTGAAAACACGGGATGTGGCTAAGGCTTGTGTTTCCAAGGCCTGTTTCCGCTTATGTGGTTTGAACTGACAGCTGTGAGGTTGTTTTTTTTTTCCTGCTTTTCTTATAGATAAAATCTTTCTTGTGAGCTGTGACTGACAAGAAACTGGAAAATACGGTCGGCCATGGTGCTGCTCTTGAACGTTTCACTCTCCATTGATTTTTTTTTCTTATTCTTCCTCTTTTCAGCGTATCTCTGATTATTGCAGAGGCCTTTATACAGGTTTATGCGTTCACTCCCACCAGCTATGACGTGAGGATTTGTCATGGGCTCCTTAAAGCCGTCTCTGCACAGACCACGCTATCATCTTTATTCACAAGTAGGCCTCGACCTGAATTGGGTTACTGGCAGCCGTTGGCGGTGGACAGACGTGTTTTATTGCCATCGTGAGGGGTGAAGATTCTGCAGTTTTTATGAGCAGTAGTGTGCTTCTTCGCTCCTAATGGGGAAGAAAACTCGAGCGTTACATGTTGTCAATAATTTAAGCTGCCATTAGTTCGGGAAGGTCTGAACTGTTTGCACGTTTGTTTAGGGTTTTGTGACGGGGGTCTGTGTAGCCGCTCCTGCTGTCAGGGACTGAATGTGGCCACTGTTTGCTCATTACTCAAGCTGCCGCCCTGCATGTTTACAAATGGTTACTTTGCCCCCTTTTTGATCACGGAGCCTTTAAACAGTTTTCCCAATATACTCCCAGTCTGTGTGCAACTCCGTCACTAGAAGAATTTTCTGGCAACAGCTTTTTTGTTCAACTTTGCAGATGTTGTCGCATTGCCGTTCATAGCTTCACACGCGCTTATCATTGCCGTCATAGATGTCGTATTCATTTTTTATTTTTTTTAATCATGCATTTGAACTTTTCTTTATGTCGGGTTAGATTAAGAATATGACAAACGACTACAGTGAATTTGAATATTTTTTTCCAGTGTATTAGATGCACAAGATTGAATTTAGGCAAGGCAAGGCAAATTTATTTATATAGCACAATTCAGTACAGAGACAATGCAAAGTGGTTTACATGATTAAAATATAGGAAAATAAAACAAAATAAAAGCAAGTAGGGATAAAATGTAGGAACAAAAAAGAACATTAAAAACAGTAGAACAGTTTAACTAGAACAGTCAAAGGCAATTTTAAACAAATGTGTTTTTAATCTTGATTTAAAGGAACTCAGGCTTTCAGCACTTTTACAGTTTTATGGAAGTTTGTTCCAGATAAGCGGAGCATAGGAACTAAATGCTGCTTCTCCGTGTTTAGTTCTGGTTCTAGGCATGCAGAGAAGGCTGGAGCCAGAAGACCTTAGTGGTCTGGAGGGTTGATACACTGATAACAAGTCTGTGATGTATTTAGGTGCTAAGCCATTCAGGGATTTATAGACTAACAGAAGTATTTTAAAGTCTATTCTCTGAGATACAGGGAGCCAGTGTAAGGACTTTAGAACTGGGGTGATGTGCTCTACTTTCTTAGTCTTAGTGAGGACGCAGGCAGCAGCGTTCTGGATCATTTAGGCACACAGGTCCAAAATTAACACTCCTGCTTGCATTTGGTTAATTGTCCTTTAGGAAGTTGCAGAGAAAACCCACTTTTCATAGCCCTTAATAACATCCTGGCATTGTTCTCACATAGATATGACCAGTCTTCCTGTTAGAAATGGGTGCTTACTGACAATTACTTGGCTTTTAGGCAAAATCAGTAAATTTTAATAGGGCTGAGAGCGGGGCCATTCCAAAACCTTAATGCTAGCCTGCTTTATCCATTGCAAAATCATTTTTTATTTTTTTTTTGTTTCCTTGATTGTTGTCATGTAGGAACGGCTTATTGCATCCAGATTTTCCTCATCAGCGTGGTGCAACATGAATTGGCCATGACTTCAATCTTTTCGACAATTTGTGGGCCAGATTTTAAAGCCGACCCTGTGCAAGGAAAGTGAAACAATTTATTGAACTTTTCTCATTTCTGAGAAGACGGTTGGCAAAATATGCAGTCAGAAACATGCCAGAACCGTGTTGCTGGCTTCAAAAAGCATGTGGTTTCACTGTAACTTAGTGAGAGACATATGTATAAAGATGGAAGTTGCTCATTAGAGAAAATGAATCGAAACCTTTGTGCCCAACTGATGTTGGTTTAAATAGTTTGTTGTGTGAAGTTTGGTTTTCTTCTCCAGACAAAACAGTAACGCGTATCATTTCAAATGACTCACTTTTATAATCTGGTCTGAGCGGCAGCCAGATGGAGATTTGTCCTTCAGTTAGTTTGTGGTTAAAGCAGAAATCAGCCAGTGTGATGATGCACCACATGAAACATGTAAGGTCCTTTCAGGAAGCCGGATAAAGGACGACGCGTGTCTGAACCTGTTTCTAGACGCAGCAGATTGGGCGGAATGTCATACAGACTTTAACATGCTTGAGCTGTCTGTTATTACATTTTGGGCCGTGTTCAGTTTTTGCTTTCAGTGACTGACAGTGATGTTTTGGGGATGGAAAGAGAGAAGCGTTATCCTCGATAGTCGGAACGCACTCTCTGGTCCGGTTTCTTAATTATTGGGAACTCGACCCGGGTCTGGCGCTCCTCAGGCGTTGTCTCGGCGCTGCATGTGATGTTATAAAGGTATATCAGTTCCAGCTGTGCTCAGCAAGTGCCACTTATGGTTGGATATCAGAGAAAAGTACAGTTCTCGGTCTGTTTAATTTAGATCATTGACGTTGACACGTCACTCTAAACTGGTAAGCTTGTGCGTGCATGGTTCCTTGTCCTGTCTGTCTCCATGTGTCCCTGTGACGGACCGGCACCAGGGTGTCCTCCACCTGTAGCCCTATGACTGCGGGTGATGGAGACCAGCCCCCACACACGACCCTGCACGGATGTCTTAGACTTAGACAGACTTTATTGTCGTTCAACGTTACATCCGGAATGTACATTTGAGCAAAACGTTGTTGCAAGGCTCAGAGTAAGAACAGAAGACGAAAGAGAAACATTATGAATGTAAGCGTCATTTGTGAGGAATGCAGCAGCAAACCAAAAAAAAAAAGACATTTTATATGTACGGAAAAGTTAAGTGTAAGACAATATGAATAGGGCAGGTATTGTTAGCGGCTGGATGCATTGCAACAATGAACCGATAATGGTGCAGATAGTACGGTTAGTGCAATAGAGTTCACCCTGATCATGCAAAGTGACTAGATTTGTTTGTATGGAGGAGGAGGGTGTTATTGGGAGTTTAGCAGTCTTAGGGATAAACTGCTGTTCATATGCTAGTCTACCATTAGTGCCCCGAATGTTCAGTGTAATATGAGTGAGTATAGAGGATGGATAGCAGCAACTTTTCTTATACCAACATGATGCTTTTCGCCCTGATCTAATCTAATCAGCCATTCAGCAACTTGCCTCAAACCTCTACCTCCTGCATGAAAGCAAAAAGGTGTCTTCATCCACGAAGTAACAGGATCAATGGCTGAAGTTCTTTATTCTGTCTCTGCTTCATCCATTAACCCTTGAACAAACATCTGACATCTGAAGCTGTCTGACCGCAGATCGTTTTTCTTTTCTCTGCTCTTCAGGGTTTTCTATCCTTGCCTTTTTTTTTTGTCAGTTTGCTCGCGCTGTCCTCTTCTGCTCTTGCCTTTTTTAAGATTCTATTTCTTCTGCAGCGTTTGTGATAGCCGATCAGACCTAAGCATTCCCAGACTCTCGTCTCTTAATCTGATTTCACTTTCGTTAAAGAAGTCCAAGAAGGTTGAGATAAAAGATTAATCAAAGTTTCCCCAAAGCAATGTCTTCTGACATACTTTAGATGAATCCTGGATGGATCATAGCTTCATTTTTCAGTTCAGCAGAAAAAAAAAAAAAAAAACGAAGTCATCCTCTATATTATACTTTTTTAAAGTCTGAGAGTTATGTAAAAAGCAGAAATGTAGTGGCTGTAATCATATTTGTAATACTTCTGAGCCAAACTAGCAAGTAAAATATTCAATAGCAAGGATTTTGTTTTTAAAATGCCAAAAACATTAGAAATGTGTTGGGTTTGTGTTGTTAAACTATGGTATTTATTCATATCGCCCCCCCATAGCTAGACACTAGGGTACAAAGTGGAACACAATGACCCTGGACAGAGGTACACACTGAGAGTATTTTAGCTCTCCGGTTGCCTGTGGTCTCTCCCAGTGTGAGGCTCGGTGAATGGATTCGATGTGGGCCACAGTGTGAGCTGGGGGACTCTTCCTTTCAGAGGCACCACAACAAAAGGCTCATTATGGCCCAGAGTGCCACAGGCTTTATGTAACAAGGGCCCTTCACTGGTCCACTCTGCTCTTCACAGCCAGGCTTCCACTAGTTACTCCATGCATGACCAGTTACTGTTAGTTTGTTGCGGTAAACCTTCATATTTTGTCGGTTGTCTTTATTTGTACCCATGTAAAGGTGTTTGGATTTAAAAAAAAATGCTATTAATGAATGTTCAATCATGTTTTTGAACAGCTTTGTTTTAAGGAGTCTCAGCTCTGCGATTTTGACCTTCATTTACAGTCATAGTCAATAAATTAGAATGACATAAGTCCTAATCACCAGTTTTATTAATTTAGTTTTAAAGTAGGACTGAATTTGGTATAATTAAGAGTAGCTGCATGATGTGTTGCAACAATGAATGGGACATATGGTACGGTTGGACAGGTTTGGACAGGTCAACCTTGTCCAAACTAATGTAATTTTAAACATTTAATAAAGGGGGGCCTTGGTCTAAAAAAAAAATATTGTCATCTTGTTATTTTAAAAATAGAAAGGATTAAACCACTTATTAGATTTAAACCGTTTCTGACCAATATGTTATCTTTATTTTTGTTAACTAGCTTTCTCAACCATAAAGATTTGCTATAGAGCTTCATCTTAATTATTATTATTATTATTATTATTATTGAAAACTTTAAGGTTTGGCATATAAAAACTAAATAAATAGACCCTTTTTGTGGAATCAGAGCCACTGCACGTCTAACATTAGTCTGAGAATCTTATCTGTCCCCCTCTCGTGACATACCCTATTTTGAAAAATGAACTGAGCTCTTTCGGTAGGTACAGGCCTTTCTGAGCTGAACCGTGAATGATAATATTTCCCCATTCTCGCTTTGTGACATCAGATGAATGCTACAATTATCACACATTTGAAAATAAAGCCTGTCCCATCCATAACGCCTCAGTAAAAGGTCAACACCTTGTTTGGCGTTATCCCTTAACACATGTACCAGCTGTGCTGGATTGTTCATTCTTGAATCATCCTTATAATGAGAAATAATATTTTGCTGCCTCTGAATAGACAGTGGAAGAGGCTGCCTTGCAGGCAAACAGTACCTTGTGGTTTATTATTGCATTGTACTTGAGGACAGTAGGTCTGGCTGTCGACTCAGCCTTACCTTATGTGCATGGAAGGGATTGTTGTATGAATTTGGATGTAATAAGTTCCAGGGTTGTGGTTTTTTTTCACACATCTGTGGTTTTTGGGAGGGATTAAGTATTTTACAAACCATCCATCTTTCCTTTTTGTATGTTAAATGACAACATGTATCTAATTAATTTAGCTGTAATATTAAAAAGTGTTCTGAATAGAAACACTTTAACAGTGATATTAAACATAGGTGACTGGCTTTGATTGTTGACTCTAAATAAAAACAAATCAAAATTACTCCACCTAAATATTTTAGATTTAAGAAATATTTTTGAACCATTTCGGTCTTTAAACCGAAAAATGACTGAAACAAACTGGTGGAAATATTTAACCAGTAAATAATGTGTTGTATTCTCCCTGTTGGTCCGCCTAAACAGTACCGGCTCCTTACCAGAGCAGAGTTATCCACGATAATCTGATTTGCCTTCGGTTCCTGCTGTGGAAATGAAATGTAAAGATTGTGGATCTTATTATATAAGGTTTGGGAATCGTTGCTCTCGACAGTCCTGATTTGACCCGGTCTCATTTACCAGACATGTTACGAGGGAAAACCGCACAAAGCCCAGGCCGTCTCAGGCTTTTGAGAGAGCTACCGAAGCAACAGCTTATAACAGGCAGCTGACCCTCTTGTAGCCTAGACATACATGTGCATGCACACCCACGCCTTGCAGAGGTCATGATGAGAGGATGTTTGGATTCCTCTTTCATTTCCTGCCAAAAGATCCATCCTTCAGCTCCCTCTGAGGGTTGGGGGGGGGGGAGAAGTAGCCCATAATCTTTGTGACATCATTTATGACTGGATAGTACGGCTCTGTGGAACAGTGCACGGCCGCTATCCTAACTACCCATGTTGATGCTGATTTATGTTTAGTGCTTAACTCTGGATTCCTGTTTTCTTCCTGTTTAGAAAAAGCGCTCGAGTGTGGCTCCTTTGGGTGCGAGTTTCGCTGTGGAGTGACTCACGACGGGCCTCGGTGCTACTGTGGACAAGGCTACGAGGTGGCTCCAGATGGAAAGAAGTGTAAAGGTGGGTAGTAAAGGGGTTTAGTCTAGAAAAGCATTGGGGGAAAAGGACAAATGGGTTTGAGGTTTCATTACTGCAATGACAGTGTATATTCAGTGATATCTGTCTCGTTAATAAGCTTTCCTGTCCTTTGCCTGGTAGACTTTAATGAGTGCGGCGTATACGGGACGTGTAGTCAGACGTGCACGAACACAGAAGGAAGCTACACCTGCAGCTGTGTCGAGGGCTATCTGCTGCAGCCAGATAACCGCTCCTGCAAAGCCAAAAACGGTGAGTGAAAACTGCAAAAAAAAAAAAAAAAAAAAGCCACAAACACCGGTGTTTACAGTCGGGATCAGAGAGGATTTTCTGTTTGTTGCTGGAGCGACTCGTTAACAACGCTCACGTCGGCACACGGCACCGTTTGATGCTTTCCCCCTTGTCCTGTGTGCTTCTGTGATATCTTTGCTCAGAGCCAGTGGATCGTCTGCCCGTTCTGCTAATCGCCAACCTCCACGACATCCGATGCACGTCTCTGAGCGGCTCCACCTCCCGGCTTCCCGTCATAACCACCAAGCAGACAATGGCGATGGACTTTATCTACGCCGAGGAGACCGTTTGCTGGGTGGATGTGGGGGAGTCCCCCGCTGCCACGCAGCTCAAGTGCGCCAGCATCCAAGACCTGAAGACGGTCAGCAACATCCGCGCCATCAACATTACCCTCAGCTTGCACCGTAAGTCAGGATTTCTTTAAAAGAACCCCCCCTCCCCTCCCCCCCAAAAAAAACAAAACAAAAAAAAACGGATTCAAACTTTCCATTTGTCTTGCTGGAGGCTTTTTATCGAGCCGAGCAGCCCTCTTCTACACAGCTTCACCCAGTGTTGTAATTTATCACGCCTTCAAACCGAAGCGCCGTAGATTTGTCTTACCAGGGCGAAACCGCTATAAATATAGGAGGTAAAACACCGGACTCAGCTCTGTCTGTAAAGGACGACACCTTGACACACAACTTTCTTCCCTTTTTACGCCATCTCTATCCTGCTGATTTAATGTGATACGAAGCACCCGTGGCTGCCAGCTAGCCTCCAGGCGTTAGCTGAGACATCTCTCATCAGGCAAGCTGTAACCCACTCAGTAATTAGATCTATGGCCAGGCAGGCAAGGCGTTGAGTATTTATTCTGATATTTATTCATTTTGCCTGTTATTCCACCTGCGCTGTGGATCTCTAGCTCCATGGGCCTCTTGGTTGCTGTTTCTTTGATTTAATGTTTTCCTTTCCCAGCCTAGCAGTTTAGATGGACAGCCATGGGAATGAACAGCTTGGGATATTTTTTTTTTTTTTATAAACTAACCCTGCTTTAAACCCGTCCATGACTTTATCCTGACCTGTCTGCTGTGTTCTTTGGTCTGCGAGGCCATTTCTTCACGAATGCTCTCAAACAAACCTCTGAGGCCCTCGCAGAACAGCCGTATTTTTGTACAGAGATGTAGACTTGATTTTATTTTGGGGTGCCAAGGTGAATTAGGGCTGAATACAAATGTCTGCTGTATTTTTAGTTGGCAAATTAAACGTTAAACATTTGGATAAACACGCATCATTTTCCTTTAACTTTGTGCACTGTTTTTTGTTGTCTGATTTAAAAAAAAAAAAAAAAAGCAGAAAAATACATTACAGTTTCTGTTTATAATGTGATGAAATGGAAAAAAGGTTGAATCTTGCCTTTTAGAGATTTTATGTGTTTTTGCCTAGCTCCTGAGCTCAATTTAAACCCAAATGAAATGATAGAATTTCATTAAGAGAGGATAAAATCCAAAAGTGCATTTTTGGGGCTCAATTTTTAAAAACTCCTCGTCGGAAATAATATTTGGAGGACAGCCATTAGAGGCTGCAAAGCCCCTTATTTTGCTTGAGCTGAAGTTTGTACAGAATAACCCACTTCTTTATCCCTGTCCTCCATGTCTGGTTTGATCCGATCTGAGGTCAGGTTTTTCCCTGGAAACCCCTCTTTGTTTTATAAATCTTCCATGAGCCAGACATTTTGTCCCAGCAGATTTAGTGGCAAGATAATGCATGTTTGTTTATTGAGTAATGACGGCAAGTGAAACATCTGGCCAATGGATCACACAAACACGCACACACACACACACACACTCTCTCTAATCACCAGCATCCACGCAAGCACACTGTCCAAAAGACACAGCTTATGATGGCTCATGTTTTTCAGAGTTAGTCATATAATGTTGACAGGAATCATGCGTGATAACAGACCAGACATGTTTTATTTTTTATCCTCTTGGCTTGCGGCGCTGGCGTTGTGTAGGAATGGGTTCAGAAGTGTGGTCTAAACACGGAAGGCAAGGGTGTGGGTTTACGCACGTTTGCCTGTGAACGAGCGCTAGGGAAGTCTCCCTTGAGAATTAGCCTCAGGCGGACAGCAGCCTACATGTGGGAAAGAAAACCTAATAATGGTGACTCTGTGACATGACCGAGATCGTTTTGGCTCATGTGCAGCTAAGGCTGTATAACTACTGCCACTTCTGGCAACTTCAGAGCAGGTCTTTTGATTTTTATTAACTCTGCGCTTTCTGAATTCTAACTAAGGCTTTTATTTTGTCGGATTTTTTTTGTTGTTGCAACAACAACAAAAAAGCTAAAGGAGGCTACAGCCGCTGATTGCAACTGTAATCAGAGGCGATGTTTAATAAAAGCAGAGAGAGCTAAAAAAATATATTTTAAAGCTCAACCAACATATTTTTGGTAGTTTCACCTTTGCCACAAATAATTACAACTTTTCCTTTTTAATCTGCCTTCTACTCCAGTAACAAACCAGGATGTCCCGCAGCCTTGATGTAGCCAGAGTCTAAATTGAAATATAACGTGTGTAGTAAAGTAAAGCCTTAGCTTTTCCAGGCTTTATGCGCCGTCCGATTGTCCAAACCATCCGTCCGTCCGTCCGTCCGTCTGTCCGTTAGCGCACTCATTCATCAGCCTGTGTCCTTTCATTTTCCCGAGGGAAAACTGATGGATAAACTTCCATCAGTTTATCCACCCAGCATCAGGCTGTTGGTCCATCTGGTCATCCAACCATTTGTCTGCCTGTTTGTTCGTTTGTCCATCTGTTCTTCCTCTGTTTATCTATTCAATCATCCCTCCGTCCATCTCTCCATCCAACGATCGGCTTGTCATCCAGTTGTTTTTATCCATCTGTCATGTTACCTTATGTCCATATTTCACATGTCACACCATCCGTTCATCTGTTCATCCGGCCTTCCTTCTTTAACAGATATTTTTATTCAAAATAAAACTTTATTTGTTCTTTAAAAATTTGTTAATATGCATTCAGGACCAATTGACCTGGCTATCGTAAATTATTTAGGAACCATTTATTATAAGAAGCGTTTACCAGCATGCAGAACAACCGTAGATTTCCTTCAGACAAAGTGCCCTGAGGATGGGGTTGTGGTGAAGGGTGGAGGAGTTGTGAAAGACTGCAGTAAGATGAAAGGGAGAAGGTGAAGGTAGTGACTCGCTGACTCATGTTGGCTGTGTGTATAAGAATGAGTGTTCATGCAGATGGTTAAAAACAAACCACAAAACCACACATGTATGCTGCTGCTAATGTATTTCTACCTAATGTCTTTGTGCTGCAAACAAAGCGGATTCTGATTTATATTTCCGTCTTGGGTTACGTCGGCCTGGTCAGCAGCCTCTTCGTTCCTCGGTCCATCTCGGTCCGCTTTGTTGCCCAGACACTCATTTTAACCCAGTTACCTTTGATTCCTAGTTTTTTATTACTAACTTGACTTTGAGCTGAGGGACATTTTTCTGTCTTGTATTTACTGCTTTAGTGGATTTTTCAGACTATCTACTATGATCACGATATTTTCTTTTACACTTACATTTTAAGAAAACTGTGCATAAAAAGCCCACTAACTTTATGGACATCGGTTGGGTCAAAAGCCTGACTTATTGCACATATAGTGGCTGCATTTTCCATTAAAATATGGCCTGTCTTTGCATGTCAGCATTAGGACATTTGCTCTTTGTTAAACTTTTAACTAACTTTGATCGTGTAACTGGTGCCGACAGCTTTGTCCTCTGCTCCGTTCAGTGTTTGAATCAAATCCGGGCCAGGTGGGTAGGTGCCAACTCAAAGAAGAGTCCTCCCAAATGTTTCCTAAGAGCCTGAGACAGCATGACAGATAACCAGATGAGGGTTCCAGATGCAGCTCTGCTCCGTCGGCATGCAATCCTCTGACTGGGAGATAAAAACCGAGCAGGAGCTGAACATCCCATCTTTTCCACGCTGTGCACAAAACTTGATAACAAGATACGGATGATCCCTGCTCTGCGTTCTGCTTTCATTGTGTTGTGTATTTCAAGAAGACAGTACTGCCAGGGAGAGTTTAGGAGATAATTATTTAGATCGTCTTCATTGTTGTTTTGGTGTAAAAAGTCAAAACAGAATCTGTGTTTGGTCTAAATCAGCTCCTACACACTCTTTAAAAGTCTGGGAAAGGATGTAACCGCGTGTTATCATTTCACAGGTCTGGATAAGTTTGGAATTTAAAAAAAATCCAAACTGTTTGCCACAGATTTTATTCCTCGTTTCATTTTCTAAAACATTCCTGAGTTGCATGTATTTTTATATCAATTCAATATTAAATGCTGTCGTTTCTCTTTGATTTTTCGCATGAAAGTCGCAGTTTTAGTCAAACTCATAGATGGTGTTGCATTTTAAATAAAGGAGGATAGCGTAAGTTCCGGGGTTTTTGCAGACGTGTGCCCCCTCTGGTGACAACTTGAAATGACACCAGTGTTGTGCACGTTCATGGGAGAAGAAGAAAAGCATCCTGCATGGAGTCTGTCGACCCGAGGTTCTGGATCTGTTGTGTCTCGTCTTCCAATCGACAGAACTCCATTAAATACTCTGATTGGTTTTAGATCAGTTTGCTGGCCAATAAAACTCAGTCATACCATGGTCATCAAACCAGGGATTGGTATTAAGGCAGTCTGGACAAACTTACTTTCCTCTGGGGGAGAAAGAGAGATGCAGCTGCAGTCCGCATCTTATGAATCTCCATTGTCGAAGTTTTGGTTATCTCTGTGGCTCGTGCACCTTTTTCCTTCCACTCAACTTTCCATCAATAGGCTTACAATACAGTCAATTGTAAACTTCTTTAGCAGTCGCCTTTTGTAGCTCACCCTCCTTGTGAATGGTGTCAGTGACCATCTGTCTTCTTTAATTGCCCTTCACCAAGCCAACTTCAGCAGTGTGTTGTCATTATTTATGGCGCATATACTTATGCATTTTTCTACTCTGATGTCCAGAATAGTTTAGAAAGTTCTGGAAAAATCCTTTAAAGTTTGTAGGAAGCCTGCAATTAATACATTTCAACAAAGCCTTTTCACATTTTTGGACTAGTTTACTTCTGGCTGCTGCCATCGAAAAAGAAGACTTTTAGATGAAGGACTGTTCTTTTTTTTTTTTTTTTTGCCTTGGCTGCAGTAATGATAGTCCTTGCTGTCAGACCCCTCTAGTTCTTTTTTTTTTTTCTGCAGGAGGATATTTGCCAGTATAGGATTACAGGCTCTTAAATATGTCACTTGACTATGGGAAACGATAATATCTTGTTGAACTCCAAAACAGAGCTGCAGAGAAGTCAAAAGAGGTCTTTGCACAGATTAATTGGATCATCTTAGCCAAGAGAGGATTATAGAGGCCAGATGATGACCATTTTTTTAACTTTATTTATTTATTTTTCTGCCTTGCTCTAACATGTTCTTACTACGGCAACATGCAACTAAAGGAAGCGGCATTAAAGTAGGTGTACCGTGGTGCGTTTGCCGAGCCATGAAAAACCAAATAGACCTTGTGAGCGAATCGCTGTGCTGCCTTATAAAGCATGGTCGTCGTTGGCAATAAGAAGAGCTCAGTCTGTGAAATGTTTACCCTCATTAGAGGGAGTCGGGAGGTGTTGCAGACAGGATAAGAAAATGAGTTGTAAGTGTAGGGTGGCTGGAGGGGAGGGGGTGGGTTCATTCATTTTCCCGGCAAAGTTTCCACTTACCGCTTCTGGCATCTGCGTGGCTTCAGACTGGCTGACTTTCTCTGGATAAGGGGGTCTGCAGAGTGGTTGCACAACGCCGTAGCTGCCTGGTTGCACAACTTTCCCTCTGCTCTGAATCTACCGACTCGTGCAGCATCGCTTCCAGCTGGACCGCTGGTGAAGAGGCAGGGTTTTAAAGCTGACAACAGGACTATCGCCACCCCCTCCTCCCTCCATGACAAGCCTTCCTATTCGTGCCTGTCCGCTGCTGTTACTATTGTCCGTTTACCAGCAGATTAAATCCAGCTTGCAGGCTCGGAGGCGCGCCGAAAGCACCAGAAGTCCATTCTCTGTGGTTTTCCTGTTTTCTCTCCCAACACTGTAACTTTAGGCATACTTTAATTCCCATGATGAACGTGCGTTTTTTCGAAGCTCTTTGTATGTTTGGTAAGTGGTGCGGAGGGGTTCTGAATTGAGCCCAGATGTGGCGGTGCTCTGTTGCGCAACTCCAGGCTGCACTGTAGGAGGTACCAGTGCAGGCATTTTCTGAAAAGCTTTGGGACGGACTTACTGGGGAGTTGTACTTTGCTCATCCGTGCCTCAAGATTCATCCGGTCCGGTTCTACAGGTCCATCTCAGTACGTTAGTTTGTCATCAAAAACTTAAGTCCTTTCAATCCTATATATTCATTACGGAGTGATAAAGCTCTTGATTGTTTCTGTTAACCCTTTTAGGCTAAAAAAAAAACACAGTTCAGTTTCTCAGAATTGTATAATATTACATAATCTATAAAAGCTTCACATTTTGAAGCGAATTTCCAAAACAAAATGCATTTTGATCACTTTAGGTGTGTTAATATAAAAGCTATGTGGGTGTATATGTCTGCATTAAAGGACATGCAGCTGGCCAAACGGCTGCCTTGCTGCCAAAAAACGCTTTCTATTTGCAATAGCTCCCCTTTCAATGTATTTTGAGTTCCCTCGTGTGAACTGTGCTAACACCAGTTTGATGCCTTCAGTGGATAAATTTATGGATGTTCTTTCGCCTGTGGAAACACGTTTTGTACGCAGCTCCCACCTGAGATGTAAAGAGAAACCGAAATGGAAACTCATACAGAAGAGAGAACGTATATTCTGCGAAAATGCAGGAATGCTAGAATCGCTGTAAATGTGTCTATCACACAAATCATACACATAATGAAAGGCTTTAAAAGATCTATTGATGTTTTATGTCTTTCCCACGATAAATATGTTTTTCTGACAAGCACCTATCAGTCAGCCAGAAATCTGAATCAGGCGATTTCGGTTAGAATCTGATCTCTAGGTCGGACAATTAAAGATTGTTTTTTTTTTCCTATTTGTCAAATTAATCAAAACTAAAAACTCCTACCATTTTCAGCTTTTAAAGAAATCAACAGTATGAGTTTTGATGCATGTTTTGAAAATTTTAACTTGGAAAAACACTGACAAAGAAACTGATTTCATGCATAATAGGTTGTGAGAAATGTTAATCTTGTTACAGAAAAGAAAAGGCTTTCTGACAAACCACATTCTTCTCGTTTATGTTTTAGGGCGCTTTCTTAATTGGCGTAAATTTGAATTGGGAGGTCGGATCTCGGGGGAAATTGGAAATCTGGATTATTTTCTAGAGTCTCGGGTTACTGTGCAAGCCTCTTTCCAAGAGTTTCCCCACGCTCTCAGACTTTAACTTTGTATTTTTAATTTCCTTCCGCATGCTGGGGATGGATAAACAGGAATGTTGGGGAAACATTTATAGATTTGCTGCTCTCCTTCCGTGTTAAGAGGAGTCATAAAACAACAGGTTAAGACATATTCCTGGTATTCGGCCCAGATTTATAACTCTGCTTACATGACACAGTCTGCCTTTTTTTTAGAAGACTGTCTCACGTGCATTCCTGTCCTCTCTGCTTCCCTCCTCTGCACCCATCAGATGTGGAGCAGATGGCCATCGACTGGCTGACTGGAAACTTCTACTTCGTGGATGACGTGGACGACCGCGTGTTTGTGTGCAACAAGAACGGCCAGACCTGTGTGACCCTGCTGGATCAGGAGCTGTACAACCCGAAGGGCATAGCCCTGGACCCGGCCATGGGGTTTGTATACTTCGCCGCAGTCCTCCTGACCTACCACCGCCAAAACAACCCCCCCCCCCCCCCCCCCCCCCGTGCTGTTTAAGCAATGCTTGATGGGGAAATGCTGACATGTCATAAGACAAGGCACTGACCGAGCAGCAGAGGAGGACAGAGTTCACAGCTTCCTGATTACGGTTATTTGAGTTAACCCGATAGCATGTGATGCCGTTTCTTCTTTTCTGTTTGGTTCTCCAAATGTTCTGCGCTAACCACAGTTTAAATTTCTCTTCTCCACCCTCTCCAACCTGGTCCTCCTCTGCTGCAGGAAACTGTTCTTCACGGACTACGGTTCCACGCCGAGGGTGGAGCGCTGCGACATGGACGGCCAGAACCGCACCAAGCTGGTGGACAGCAAGATCGTCTTCCCCCACGGTATAACCCTGGACCTGGTGAACCGGCTGGTGTACTGGGCCGACGCCTACCTGGACTACATCGAAGTGGTGGACTATGAGGGCAAGAACCGGCACACCATCATCCAGGGTCTGCTGGTGAGGCTTTGTGGATGGGTGGATAGCTGTCCACAGTAAAAAGATTAAAAAAATAAATAAAAATAAACACTGATTACATCCACAGATGTTCCCAGAATCCCGACACGCTCACTACCCTTCACATCAGCAAACAGCAAACATTTGTTTTGCCAAATACGGCGTCTTTAGAAGCCACATCCTCCAGCGTCCTCCTGTGTATCTGTGCCTTCCCAGCCCGTTTTATTGCTCTTACTGATATTACTTCATGAGTGAGATTTTTGCAGCCAATCTCTCTCCAAACTATTTACTCTGTGCTCTGGCGATGCTTGGGTCTAACTTATCCAGCAGCGATAATCTAAGCTTAAACATGATTGTGGTGGTAACGGGACATTGGTTGTGTTTGCTTTAGTTATCGATGGAGGGAGGCAATATGAACCCCTTAGCATACGGTTCATTGCAGAATGGTCCACATTTTGCAAGGTTTTCAAAACTATTTACACATAACAAGTCAGCTGTCCTGTTTTTGACTCCCTCCATCCTCCTGTCAGCTCCTCACAGCATCCCTGCAGCCTGATGCTGCCAGCGTCTTTTACGCTAATCTTCAGAGTGACTCACAGTTAGTTCTCTTTCGGCTTTTCCCTTTCAGGGGACGCCGCGATTGGACATCTGTCTCCATCAACCCCCATCTTCTGCAACCTTTAGCAGGCTTTCTTTTTTTAAGGCTTTCTACAGAGCTGCCTGGATCCTGGACCTCTGTAACCTCTCTAGAGATTTAATTTGCCTCTCTCTGCTTCTCAAAGTAGCGTTTTCCTTCCCCGGCCTGTCACTTTAGCTGGACGGCCATTTGTTGGTAGGCAACATTTTTGGTTGATGAATCTCTCAGATGCTCAGCGCTTTGGAAGCTGTAACATCACCTAGCCCTGCTTTAAACATCCCCACAACTTTTATCTGTGACCTTTCTGGTTTTTCACCAGCGTTCTCTAACCAACCTCGGAGAGCCAGATTTTAAAAACCATGTCTTAATTTGTATTAAACAACTCTTGCGTTGTTAATTTATCTGTTCACATATTGCTTCTTACTCTTCTATTTATGAGGAACAAACTAGTGGTGTTGGTTTATTTCGCGACTTCTTATTTTGAACGAGGGGTTAGGGCGACTGGGAAGTGGTTGGCGAGGTTGAAAGGAAGTTGGTCGTTCGGCTTTTCCGGCAAGCCTGCAAAAAGATCTCTGCTCCTAAAACTGGCTTGCTTTATGTCCTGGCGTTTAAAATCAAACCCTTCGTATTGCATTACACACAACTGGCTCCTTCATCAGGGGAGAGTGGATATTTAATGAGACTGGGGCAGCAGGGATTTATTTCAATAGTTGGCTATTTCTAAAACTAGAGTATTTACTGCAGATGTTGCAAGCTTTTTGTAAAAGCACTCGAGTCACATGCGGAAAAACACCAATTTAGGTTGGTGTTGAAACGTCTTGTTTTAATTCAGTTTCACCTTTGCGAAGGGAGAGCAGGTGCGCCCGCCGCATCTGCGGGCCGCGACTCTGACTCTGACTCTCCCTCGCGTTCCGGCTTGTTTTTATTAACTTCAAAAGAGGATTTTCAGAGTCACACGAACATAATGACGTACACACTTTATCGGTTTCATACTCCCTAACATCCGGTATATTATAAATGGAGTTGTTGTTCTCATTTCTTGGCTCGCTGGTGGCCTTGAAAACATTTGAGACCCTCTCCTGGTCTTTGCACAAACAGCACATTTTACTCTAATCTACTCACATTCTACTTTGAAGCATATAGAAGCATATAGCATATAAAAACATGTTAAACCTTCCTACAAGTGTATAAAAACGGATCAAAGTTAATACATTCCACATTGGGAAAGTTGTATTTAACTTGTTGAGCTTCAAAAGCGAATTAAATATTAGCTATTAAGTAAATTAAGTTTGGTTATATATCATGTCTCGTGTAGATCTTAAATTTAAACCATAAAAGGGTCTTATCGTGTTTTGATTTCAACTTACGGAAAGCTGCAGAAACCGTGCACAGCGGGTTTTGCTAAGTGCCTAATATCTCCTAATATCTTCCAGATTGAGCACCTTTACGGACTGACGGTATTCGAGAACTACCTCTATGCAACAAACTCCGAAGAAGGCAACCTCAACCCAAAGACCAGCGTGATCCGGGTGAACCGCTTCAACAGCTCAGACTTCCAGGTGGTGACCCGCTTGGATCGGGGTGCGGCGCTGCACGTCTACCACCAGAGACGCCAACCTCAAGGTGAGTTTAGCGTTTAGCAAGGATTTACTGCCACCCCTGGTAAAAGGGTATCTTTTTTTATTGCTGTGGCGAAATCTTCCGTTGAATATGTGAAAAAGCACCCGGTGCCCACTGTCGAGTGCAGTGGGCCATTTGTGATGCTGTGGGCTGTTCTTCCTGGAAAGTCCCTGAGAGCCTTCTGTTAAAAATAGTTTATGTGAATTACCAGGACATTTGAAACCAAAATCTGGTGTGTTTTGTCAGGAAATGAGCGTGGGATAATGATCCATGAGACATGGCCAATTCAAAGTTAAATAGTTTACCTCAAATCAACCCTCCTCCATGGCCAATCTCTGTCCCCCAATGCCGTCCTGTTTCTGGATAAATGGAGTGAAATGAAAGGATTTCTCTGTTTTTAATGACTATTTTCAGGCTTTTACCTCAGTTATACCAGAAGTGCCAATTTGTGCGCATATCATCACACCGCTCAGATGCTCTGTCTTTTTTTCCGCTCAGTGCGCAGCCACGCTTGTGCCCTGGATCAGTTCGGAAAGCCTGGGGGCTGCTCTGACATTTGTCTGCTGAGCAACAGCCACAAGACGCGTACCTGCCGCTGCCGGTCCGGGTTCAGCCTCGGCAGCGACGGGAAGTCCTGCAAGAGTGAGTGCAATTTTCTTAGCAGAGCTGTAGAAGAGTGGGATTCAACGTTTGGAACTCACTCGTCATTTCTTTTTTAATACTTTGCCTCACTGCAGAGCCAGACCACGAGTTGTTCTTGGTGTACGGTAAAGGTCGTCCTGGAATCATCCGGGGCATGGACATGAACGTCAAGGTGCCCGACGAGTATATGATTCCCATCGAGAACCTGATGAACCCCCGAGCGCTGGACTTCCACGCCGCCAGTGAATTCATCTACTTTGCAGACGCCACCAGCTTCATTATCGGCCGACAGAAGATTGATGGCACAGAGAGAGACAACATTCTGAAGGATGGTAACGCTGAAAAGCTACTTCCGTTTTTGTCGTTTTTCAATTGCAGGATGGTACGGATGTTCATCCTGGGTTTCTCCTCCCGTGGTTTCTCTCGCCTGTCTCAGGTATTCACACAGTGGAAGGCTTAGCAGTCGACTGGATGGGAGGAAACCTCTACTGGACAGACGATGGGCCTAAGAAGACCATCAGTGTCGCCAGGCTGGAGAAGGCTTCACAAACTCGCAAGACTCTCATTGAGGGGAAAATGAGCCACCCCCGGGCCATTGTTGTGGACCCGCAGCATGGGTGAGACCATCAGCAGGTTCTGAGTGCTCATAAAAGCTGCAGATATCATGCTTGGGTGCAGCATGTGCTGCAGAAACTCACACGCATGCACACTCTTATCTCAGTGTTTGCGCGTAGGAGGCGGCTTGTGTTTTCCAGATTTCTGGATACTCCTTTCTTTGCTTACTTGTTGGATACTTTGTAGATTATCAAAGCTATGCAAGAAACATTTGCAGCTCCAACAGAAATGTTCTGTCTCACTTTGATTTTTATGTTTTTATTTTTTTTTGACCTCCCTAGGTGGATGTACTGGACTGACTGGGAGGAGGATCCCACAGAGAGCAACAGAGGTAAAATCAAGAAAGCGTGGATGGACGGTTCCCATCACCAAGTCTTCCTGACCAGCAAAACTGTGCTGTGGCCCAACGGCCTGAGTCTGGACATTCCTCAGGGCATCCTGTACTGGGTGGATGCCTACTATGACCGAATCGAGATGGTCTACCTTAACACCACGGAGAGAAAGGTGGGGGAATATTCTCGGAATAAGCTGCATTTGCTGTGCATTTGTGGTCTTTTTAAGGAACAGAAATGGTTCCTTGACATGGGCATTCTTAAAATAATTAGAAACTTATAAACCGCCCCGAATCTCTTTACAGCTGCACAATAACAGGAAAACATGTAAATGAGATACCATTGCTGGATATTGCAATGCCATGTAATGTAGTTATTTCTTGTCCCTACCACACTTTGTGAGCATTAGCGTCTCAAACACTTAATTAAACGCAAAGGCAGAAAAAGGCAGAAAATGTCCTTTCTTGTCAGGCAGACCTCCTACCAAACATTGCATCCAGGCGTCTGTTTGTGATTGTGATTTTGCACACACGGATCTTAAGACGATTATTATATTCTCTGACCATTGTCGTTTAACTAGAGCTTGTGACCAGACAGTGTTGCACAAAACAACCATGCATCCTCATTCTGGCCCTCGGTTCAAACTTCAGCAGGTCGTCTTCACTATGACTAGATTCATAGAGGCATTAAGCTGCCGCTTTGAGCTTGTGATCGACATAATTGCTCTTTGTGGTCACAAGCAAACGGGCGTACCTAACAAAGTGGCCGGTCAGTGCCTCTTTTTCTGTCAGCATGCCGACGTGATCCGCCTCTCTGATCAAACAGGTGGTCTACGAGGGCCAGGAGCTGAACCACGCGTTCGGGTTGTGCCACTACAAACAGTTTCTGTTTTGGAACGAGTACCGCGGCGGCAGCATCTTCAAGCTGGACCAGGTCACCAAAACCGTCACTCTGCTTCGCAACGAGAGGCCTCCTATATTTGAGATCAGGGTGTACGACGCTCACCAGCAGCAAGGTACGCCGCGGCCTGTCATTTGGTTTCAGGTGGTTTAAAAGACGAGATAACATCTGCCTCGCTTTTTTGTGCAGGCACCAACGCGTGCAGGGTAAACAACAACGGCGGCTGCAGCAGTCTGTGCCTTGCCATTCCTAACGGCAGGTCCTGCGGCTGCGCCGACGATCAAATACTCGACGTGGACAACGTCACCTGCAAAGGTACTTAGCTGCTTCCCCAGACAATGAATTTATCCTACAGTCGGCATGCAACAGCTGTGGAAAGTTCATTATTTAGCAGGAGCCGAGCTTTAAGTATTCCTGGCTGCTCTTTAGGTTTGAGCTTTTGTGAGTATTTTTTCTGAAAATGTTCCAAAAAAAGTAAAAAACAAAGCAAGTGGACTTGTTCACTGCAAAAACGGAACTTAAAATAAGTCAAATGTTCTTAAAATGCATGCATTTGTCCTTGATTTGAGCAGGTAAATAAGATGATCTGCCAATTGAATAAGATTTTTGCACTTAAAATTGGAACAACTCATCTCCATCATCTTATTTCAAGTGCAGGATGTCTATTTATCTTATTTTAGGGGTCAAAATACTCATTCCATTGGCAAATAATCTTATTTACCTGCTCAAATCAAGGACAAATGCACTAACTTTAAGAACATTTGACTTATTTTTAGATCCGTTTTGGCAGTGTTTTCCGTAGTTGAAGACGTTTCGCTTACTCTCCAGGAAGCTTTCTCGATTTAAAAGGTCTGGAGTGATGATGAGTACCAAGGCCTTTGTTTGGACAGTAGTATAAAGCTTGGTACTCATCATTACTCCAGACCTTTTGAATTGAGAAAGCTTCCTGGAGAGGAAGCAAAACGTCTTCAACTACGGAAAACAAGTCCAGTTGCTTTGTTTTTTACTTTTTTTGGAATGACCATGACCTGGATGACTGAGAATCTTCACCAACTTTTCTGAAAATAGTGGACAGATTTACTGCAAAGCCTCTCAAAGATCAAATGACTTTGCAGCATTTTGTTGTTGTTTTTTGTGATATAATTAAAAGGAACACAGTTTAGCGTAAGAACATGTAAAGAGGATAGTATTTTCTAATAGAAAAAAAAAAACTGCTTGGTACCCACTGAGCTTAAAATAAACACACATACACGGGATAATATTAACAGAACAGTGTGACCGGGGTCTTGTTTTAGTTCTTACTTCATGTCTTTGTGAATTCTCTAATTCCCGACTTCCACCCTGATCTCATCTTTAGGCAACCCCAGCTACGTTCCCCCGCCGAAGTGCCAGCCGGGGGAGTACGTCTGCAAGAACAACCGCTGCATCCAGGATCGCTGGAAGTGTGACGGGGACAACGACTGTCTGGACAACAGCGACGAGGACCCTGACCTCTGCCGTAAGCGTGTGCCGCCGCGTCATTGTCATGGATACAAAAGCAACACACGAGTAAACAGGATTGCGTTTAAAGGGTGTCGGCTAACACAGACTGACAAGAGCACGCGGCAAAGTTTCCAGGATTCGTCTCTTTCCATACAGGGTGACGTGTGCGTTTTTCAGGGGCCAAACGTTTGTCCTCGTTGGCCGAGTCTAACCAGAGCTCCTAATTGTCCTGGACCTTTCTCTTGCTATCCGTTTAAAAACGTAATTAACGCAGCGTTCCAACGCAGTCTGGGAAAGTATGGAAAAGTATTGAACTTGGATTTCAGGTCTGGAGAAGTTTGGAAAGAGAAAAGTGTGAACAGCATTTCCCAACTTTGTTCCCTTCCCTGCTGTACAAATGTTGTCTGCCTTTATTTCCTCATTTCTGTCTTGTGCGTGTCCTTCCTTGTATCCTTCCTACTTTCCTTCCTCTGTTCTCTTGTTTTCTTTCATGTGTCCTACCTTCCCTTCTCATTCTCCTGCCATTTTCCTTTCTCATATCATCCATCATCTTAGACTTCGACAACTTTATTTGTCATTCGGTATGCACAAAGTGCTTACAGAACGAAATTTCGTTTCGTACAGCTTTTGTAAATCGCAGTAGAAGTTAAATGACAGTTTTAGGCGCGGCAGAGATTTAGAAGTAAATAGTAGATTTTAAATATACAGTATACAAACAATTGAAATGTAACAATCTCTTCATTTTCTTCCTGTCTCCTCCCTCCCTTAGCTTCTTTCCTTGTGTTCTGCCTTCCTACTTTTTCTTCCTTCTGTTCTATTCTCCTTTCATTCTTTTCGTGTGTCCTACCTCCCTCTCCTCCCTGTGTACTTTTGTCCTTCCTCGGCCCCTTTCCTTTCTCACTTGTGTCCGTCCTTACATCCTTCCTCAATTCTTTTCTACCTTGTGTTAGAGATTATGAGATTACAGAGACCTTATGTCCTTCCACGTTTCTTTCCTTTATTCCTCCTTTGTGTGATTCCCTCCTAGCATCCTTCTTTCCTTACTTGCTGGCTTTTTACATAAAGCCTTTCTTCTGTAGAAATCCTGCCATAGATTCATGCAATGTTTAGTATTTTAATGGACTAAATAGGATAAAACCACCACAATTAATGTTATGTGCCTGATAAACAGATTGTGATTTTAAAGTTTAGACTTATCTTCTGTATTTCATCCTGCAGACCAGCACACTTGCCCTGCAGACAGATTCAAATGCCAGAACAACCGCTGCATCCCGCTGCGATGGCTGTGTGACGGTGACAATGACTGCGGCAATGACGAGGACGAATCCAACACCACCTGCTCTGGTATTCACTGCCGTCTCGTTTCAGTGCAGAAATATTTATTTTATTTAAAAGATGTGTGTAACATTTTACGTTTTATGTATTTAAATTCCTTCCAACATGTTTTAAAAAGGAGAAGGTGGAAGTACAATGTGCTATTTTTCTACCCTACCCTTTAAATCAAGGGTGTCAAACTCATTTCTATATGGGGCCACTTTGGCGTCATGAAGTCATTAAAAGGGCCGGTTGTATGTGTAGAGACGATACTTTTCATTTCATAGTTTCATTTCAGTTCACATAGTAGTATAAAAAATGCACGGGAACATAAAAGTAGCCCCGTTTATACAGTTTATCTGCAAAAAAAAAGTTGATATTGGGGTGAGTTACACTTACAAGAGGCACAGTTTTAGCCACTTTATACACTTAAAAGGATATATATGTCTTTACTTTATGACGTAATATGCCTTTTTTTGGCTCTTGAGGGCCGGATAATTTACCTTGATGGGCCGGAATCGGCCCGCGGGCCTTGAGTTTGACACCTGTGCTTTAAATGATGCGCTATGACTTTGTTAATGTTTTTAATTACTTTCCCTACTCATAGTTTAAAACAATATAATTACTCGAGTTTTCTGCTAGTAATACAATAAAGGAACAACATTTATTTTCTTTACAGTGCAATTGCTTTCCTGGATTAAACGACTGCTCTTTATTTTTAAAATTTAGATTTTGTATGCGTCTTTTTAACAGATTGTATGTGTCTTTGTTTTCGTTTACAGTCATTCTGTCATGATTTGTAGACTGAACACGAACACAACCACTCACACACACACAGAGCTCTGTTTTGAGAGTTTATTGAAGACGATGAGTTGTGGAGGATGAGAACCAGGGTCTTTACCGGGCTGGAGCAGGTGAATACTGAGGGCAGGAACTGGAGGGGTGCTGCGTTAAGAACCAGCAGCACGGCAGAGAGAATACTTGCAGGCAGGCGTAGACGAAGGGAACTCAGGCAGGAAAAGGATGAGGTGAGCGGTAATGAGCAGACGATCCGACAGGGAAGAGCTGACTGCAGGAGGTTTAAGTAGGAGTACTGACAGGTGGAATGAGTCCAGGCTTGATTAAGGCTGACAGGTGATTACTGAGGTGTGGAACCGGAGCTGTATGGGAGGCGAAGAGTGCCCTGAATGTGTCCACGGTGCACCATGACACATTCTAACACATAGCTATAAACAAACGCGTGTGATTTTTAAAGCTGTTCATTTTAAAATAAAATTGACGTCTTTATAATATCCCTCTATCTCTTTCTAAACAGTATTTAATTTTATTTGTAAGTAAGTCATTTTTTGCTTTGAATATCATTAGTTTACATTTCTTATCAACTAAACCGATAACCAAACCCACCCCACTCATGTTCATAAGGCAGATGTATACATATTAGTATTTTTATTTTAGCAATTTAATTAAAAACAAGTAATGCTGTTGATTTTATAGATTCATTGTCAATTGTATACTTCTGCTTTTTGTTGTGACCATGACCTGTACCTTAAAAAAAATCTCTTTGGGGAATGATTGGAGGCCATCATAGGGAAGACCAATTAAAAGACAGTCATTGACAAGCTTCACAAGAAGGGAAAGCCACAAATGACCAGTGCTAAAAAAGCTGCAGGCGTACTACTGGAATGTTGAGTGGAAGGAAAAACTGTGGTAGAAAAAGATGTACATGCAGAACAGGATAACAACAGTCTTAAGAGGACTGTGTGTCAAGGGTTAGGGTTATTTCTGTTTAAAAATGACGTCTAAGGAATATCTAATAGTCTCTCCAGCTGCCGCCAGGCGTCGTTTAGCTGGATGCCACACTATGATCCCCTGTCGAAGTCAATCAGATAACCAAAGGAAAATATCCAATGTGCAGTAACAGAATAGAGGGGAGAAAGCGGAAGTAAAAGTAAGTCTGTGACATATTTTCTTGCTAGCTCGCACCTGCCCACCAAACCAGTACCCCTGTGCCAGCGGACGCTGCATCCCAATCTCCTGGACATGTGACCTGGACGATGACTGTGGAGATCGCTCCGACGAGCCAGAGTCCTGTGGTGAGTCTTTGCTGCACTTTTACGCTTTTTTTTCGCTTGACCGTTTACCGTTTCATGATAATCGCGGGATGCGTTTCATGTCTCATCTCTGTGTCTCTCTCGTAGCCTATCCAACGTGCTTCCCTCTCACCCAGTTCACCTGCGCCAACGGCCGCTGCATCAATATCAACTGGCGCTGCGACAATGGTGACGAGCTGAAAACAGCCCTAAAGGCAAGAACGAAAGAAAAAAAAAGAAAACCCACAATAAAGTCCATTGTGCGTCTGATTTTGTGCAGACAATGACTGTGGAGACAACAGCGACGAAGCCGGCTGCAGCCACTCTTGCTCCAGCGTGCAGTTTAAATGCAACAGCGGCCGCTGCATCCCAGAATACTGGACCTGCGACAGCGACAACGACTGCGGAGACTACAGCGACGAGACCCACGCCAACTGCACCATCCGGGGTGAGGATGGTATAACACAGCCTGAAAATCTTTATCTTTGCATCGTCTCCACTCAGTAGAAGGATTCAGTGATAAACGGGATGTTTGTCCTACAGCTGATTAAAGCCCTTCCCTCCTGGTGGATTGTCTTTCTTTGTGCTTACACATCGCCCTGTGTCTCAAAGATCAGATCTTTCTCCTCCTTTTGCTCTGTCCTGGGTTCATCGTGCCTCTATCTGCACTGCAAAAAGAGAACTAAAAATAAGTTAAATTTTTTTTTAAATGAATGTATTTACCCTTGATTTGAGCAGGTAAATAAGACTATTTGCCAATTGAATGAGTATTTTTACCCCTAAAATAAGATAATTAGACATCCTGCACTTGAAATAAGATGATGGAGATGAGTTGTTCCTATTTTAAGGGCAAAAATCTTATTCCATTGGCAGATGGTCTTATTTTCCTGCTCAAATCAAGGGCAAATACATTCATTTCAAGAAAATTTTCCTTGTTTTTAAGTTCTATTTTTGCAGTGTGCTTGCTGTCTCCCGCTTATTATCCACTGAAAGACCCTCTCGTCTTGCTCTGCTCCGGATGTGATAAACTTTTGCAGGCTAAACAACAATCGAACTTTTTGGTGGTCTCCTGCAGACTTCACAGATGTTGTGACTGCTGCAGAGATATACTTGTGTGTTTACAGCTTTGGTGGCTGTGCAGTTTCAGTTTAAAAAGGGGGGTGGGGGGGTGGGGGGGTCTTGATGCTCTCTTCCTTCAGCTGTTGTGTGCGCCCACAAACATGAGCTCATGTGTGCTATGCTGTGTGCGTACTGTTTGATCCCGGCACAAATGTGGCTCGCTGCTGTCAAGTCCCAGCATGCAGAAATGAGGCCCAGCATGACCTGCTGCTCTAATGTGCAATCTGTGCTCGGCTCTGTGTGTGTTTGTGTGATTTCTTTGTCTGTTCCCTATTAGAAAAGGGGAAAAGGCAATTATGAAGCTGCTCCCTCCTGCACATTTTTGTGGCTGTGGTTTTATTTCCTGGTTTAGACGGGGCGGTCACCAAATGTCAGTCTGCCATTTACTCACTCGTGCCCCTTATCTGCTTTTTCACTTAACAGCAAGATGTGCTGATTGATTTAGCTTAGTGAGATTGTGCATGGAGCTGAAACACAAAGCGACGAAGGATTGTCTGTAATAGACTTTTTTTTCTCTGCCAGGCCAACATCTTTGATTTCCTCAACAAGACTAACTTTAAAGCATTTTGTCAGGATTTAATGTGATAAACCCAATACAAGGAACTGGTGTTTGACATTTTCTTTATATAAAAAATCGTGCTTTACATTTTTAATGAACATCATTTACTCTTCAACCGACTGTCTTCTGTAGACACCTAATTAGTTGCAGAGGAGCTTAAAGAAAGCTGGTAAACACTTTAAAAATTGGACATCTTTAGTTCTTCATGTGAAAATAGAAAGATTATGGCACAGCTGCAAACCTTGGTGCTTTGGCCAATTGTTATGTTTCACAGAAAATTCACACCACAAATCATGACATGGTGGTGGCAGCATCATGCTGTGGGGATTCTTATCCTCATCAGAGACTTGCACTGCAAAAACGGAACTAGAAATAAGTAAAATGTTCTTAAAATCTGTGTATTTGTCCTTGATTTGAGGAGGTAAATAAGATGATTTGCCAATGGAATAAGAATATTGCACTTAAAATAAGAACAATTCATCTCAATCATCTTATTTCAAGTGCAGTATGTCTAATTATCTTATTTTAGGGGTCAAAATACTCATTCCATTGGCAGATAATCTTATTTACCTGCTCAAATCTAGGATAAATACACTAATTTTAAGAACATTTTACTTATTTTTAGATCCGTTTTTGCAGTGTGAAAGCTAGTTTGAGTGGATGGAGAGATGGACGGAGCTAAATAGAGGGCGGTAGTATAGTGATGGTTCATCTTCTAGCAGGGCAACAACACTAGACGTGCAGCCAGAGCTGACCTCTGAGCTCCTCCCCTCACTGTGGCTGCAAAGCCACAGACTGGGGCTTTGAAGGTCAAAACTAAATCCAGAGAGGGAACCTGTGGCACAACTTGCAAAGTGATGTTCATAGGCTGTCGTCGTCCTATCTGGGCTGGAGCAATTCTTCCAAAATAGACGAAAAAGAGCCAAAATGTTGGTCTGCACAGGTGCATAGCTGATAAAGGCATGCCTCCAAAAGACTTACAGCTGTAACCGCAACAACAGATTTGATATTAGTCTGTTGTGCTGGTCTATTATTTAAAATCTAAATTAAAATTCATTGAAGTTTATATTGGTACCGGGGCACAATGTGGGGAAGTTCAAGAGGTATATCCAGTTTCCCAGGGCTCCGTTTATATCAGCGCTGCTCATTAAACATATATTTTCAGTGGCAGATTTCTACTTTGTTTCTAAAAATGTGTATTTTATCCAGAACCCCGCCCGGCCGGTGGCTGCCACGCCGATGAGTTTCAGTGTCGGATGGACGGGCTGTGCATTCCCATGCGCTGGCGCTGCGACGGCGACACCGACTGCATGGACCTGAGCGACGAGAACAACTGTGACGGCTGGAACCACACGTGTGACACGGCAGTGAAGTTCAGCTGCAGAGACTCGGGTGAGGAGCCGAGCCTTTCACACTTTCTGAAACAAATCAAAACACATAAAACGCCTAATTGTGCATTGGGTACGGAGTTCATTTTAAACGGAGAACATTTTCAAACTGAGAAACGGTGTTCTCGCCTTAAAATCATAAATATTTCTCATTCTCTAGCTTGAAGGGAACTGGAAGTTTGACTGAAACGCAGTGCATGTTAAAAACTGAGATTCATCTTCTCTTTTTTCTTTCCCTGGCTTCGTCAGCTCGCTGCATCAGCAAAGCCTGGGTGTGTGACGGGGACAGCGACTGCGAGGACAACTCGGACGAGGACAACTGTGAGGCGTTGGTGTGCAAGTTGTCTCACCACATGTGTGCCACCAACGACTCCATCTGCCTGCCCGCCGAGAAGCTGTGTGACGGCAACGACGACTGTCCGGATGGCTCCGACGAGAAGCTTTGCGGTAAACAAAGCAGAATATTTTTACAGCTTCACACGTGAAGCAGATTAAAAAAAAAAAAAAAACAACGTTACAGGCTTTCTGTCAAGATTGCCCGGTGACTCTTCTCTCCGCGTGCTGCAGACTTATGCTCAGTGGATAATGGCGGCTGCAGTCACAACTGCAGCATTATCCCCGGTGAGGGCTTCATGTGCTCCTGTCCTCTGGGCATGGAGCTGGGAGCCGACAACAAGACCTGCCAGATCCAGAGCTTCTGCGCCAAACACCTGAAATGTAGCCAGAAGTGTGAGCAGGAGAAATCCAGAGTCAAGTGTTCCTGCTACGAGGGCTGGGAGCTGGAGGCCGATATGGAGAGCTGCAAAAGTTCTGGTGAGGAACCTTTATCTCTCAACGTTAGGATTTTAATACAGAAACCTCTCATTCTACTTAAAGCTCTACGTTGTTGTCTAATAACTTTTTTCCTTTTGTGGAAATTGCCGCCGATTTGTGCGTTTTTGAGAAGACTATAGTGGTATTGCGACATAAAACCTTTTTTTCTTTCTGCAGATCCTTTCAAACCTTTCATCATCTTCTCCAACCGGCACGAGATCAGGAGGATAGACCTTCACAAGGGAGAGTTCAGCGTTCTCGTACCAGGCCTGAGGAACACCATCGCCCTGGACTTCCACCTCAACCAGAGCACCCTGTACTGGACCGACGTTGTGGAGGACAAGATCTATCGTGGCAAGCTGTCTGATAACGGAGGTGAAGCAACTTTACTAATTATATTTAAGATCCTTCCTTTTTTTCTTCCTTCCTTCCTTCCTTCCTTCCTTCCCGTCCTTGAGAATCAATAAACCACCAGCCCAGTTCGTGGTCTGTTACATGTTACAAACACACTACTGGTAAAGCCTATTTGCATATTCTAGTGTCTGGTTGGACATCCATCCATCAGTGGCGCCACCAGGGGGTGGACAGGGGTGGCCATGGCCCCCCAGTGCCATGTCCTGGCCACCCCACTGGCCAGTGTAATTTGTAGCATCAGTTTAGCATTTCTTCCCATCATGCACAGCCGGCAAGGCAGTCGCTCTTCCTGAACCTCTATCACGCTTTTATATGTACCTGCCCATAGACATAATATAAGAGTAGACGCGTCATTGGGTGGGTTCTGCCTATGCTGCGATGCGTCAGAGCGTCCGCCATCCTAAATGTGGCAAATCTGCGGTTACTCAGTCACTTAAACAGTATCAGAGGGACTTTAATCTCTGAATATACTTTGTATTCGTAGTATTTTTGTTTTTGTAATATTACAAGTTTATTTTCGTATCCCTCTAGCTTCATTCTTAAGAAGAATGTATTCTCCTAAAGAATACAAATATTTAACATAATGTAACCTGGCCCTATTACTCCAGGAGTGAAATAAACTGCAAACTGTGACTATTCTGGAAATGTTCCCTCTTAATTCTCATAATATGACGTTTTTCTCATAACATTACCACTTTTGTGTTTGTTTTTTTTACTTTATTGACCTAGGACGTTTTTTCTCTTATTATTAATTTTACCTCTTTAATACTCCCCCAAGAAGTCTGTTCCTAAAGGTTCACATGTGACACGGTTTTATGAAATAATGAAGAGCACTTAACCCCAAGTTGCCTACCGTGCTGCGTCTCGGTGTATAAATGTGAGAGCGACTGGGTGAATGTGGCTATAGTGTACAGCGCTTTGGGTGGTCAGCATGACTGGAAAAGCGCTATATAAGTTCAGTCCATTTACCATTTTACCATTTACCATATATGTATCTTGTATCTGCCTTCTATATATATATATATAGAAGGCAGATACAAGTAGTGAAATCAGTCAGAATACATTTCCATGCAGCACAGGAATGAGGCATCTTTTCTGATTCACGTTCACTACAATAGAACTCAACTTTTTTCTGCCACATACAATATGGCGGTGACGTGCGAACCTGCGCCCTATGACGCGTCTACGTATATGATGTCTGTGTATCTGCCTGTATCTACTTTCCTCTAGTAATTGTTTTGTTTTTCAATAAATTAATAAATTCACACCTTATTTCTAATATAATTACACAATAAAAATGAATTTCGTTCAACTCAAAATGTTAACTGTACTGTTATTGGTCTATGCACATTAGATCATTAGTAACATTAAAAATCAAACAATAAACCAAAAGATGTCATAGGCGTTTACTGAAGTCTTTCTGATAGTTTTCTACAGGCAGGTTTACTACAACAGTAGAATAGAATCCTGAAATTGCGGGTTTTAGTTTCAGTGCCATCCCAAAAGTTTAAGTGGCTCCATCTGGCCACCCCTATGAAACATTTCTGGAGGCGCCACTGCCATCCATGCAGATTTGCACAGTTCTGTCACTTGAAGGTTTAAAATGATTGCACAGCGTTTATTGCAGGCATGTGTACGTCAACAATGGAGCATTCCAGTGATTAATTCACGCAACAGCTCAGTAATTTATATCTTTTGTAAAGAAACTCCAATTTGACTTTTTGGACTTGGATATGAGTCTTATTAGACTTTTTAGACTAGGAAACTACCCTAAGCCAGTGTCTGTCTCTCCAAAAATGTCATTTTTATTATTAAAGATTCTGGATTCTTGATTCCTTCCCTCCTTTCTTCCTCCCTTTTTACTCACTTCCTCTCATTCTTCCTCCCTTTACGGCTAAAGGAAGTGGGAACTCTGGAAAAACTGTCTAGAAAAATGAAAAAAAAGGAACTGTGAGGAAAATAACTAATTTCCTAAAATCAACGTGTCTCTGTTAAAGAAAAAAAAAATCAAAGTCTCCATTCAGCGGCGGGAGTCTGTGACCCATAATAAATCCCCTCAGGTCATGGTCTGCCTTTCTTGCCCCAAAACCCCAGGTCTCCTTGCCAATCAAGGTTGTGTTCCCAGCGCAGCCCTTCAGGGGACGTGGAAGGCTTTGTCTCTCCCCATTTGTCTCAGTACTCGCTGTGCGTGACTCTTACAAGAACACTGGCGTTGTGTAGGAGGAACAAAACTCTGCTGTTCCTCTTCCTGGCTCTTCAAGTCCTCCATAAATGCAAGCATCAAGAGCAGGAAGCTCACAGATCAGCCCCTGCTGCCTGCTGTGACCATTTTGGCGTCTCCAGACCTGTAATGAGAACAGCGCTAAGAGCTGAGGGAGGATGTGCCACATTCATACAGTTCCTCGCCCCAATTATTTATGCTCCAACCTTTTTCATATGAACTTGAATTAAATGTATTGGGAATTTATTTATTGAATATTGAAGAACTTCTTTTTAAAATAATCCACGGTAGTGCTGGCTATCTGTTTAGAGCTGTTATCCTGTTGGAAGGTGACCCTCCAGCCTCTTAAAGAGTTTCCTCCACCCAGCTTCCCTGTCCCTGCTGCAGAAAAGCGTCCCGCAGCAAGATGCTGCCACCGCCGTGCTCCATGTTTACGAGGATGCACCAAGTTCATTTTCCACCACAAATAGCATTTTGCGTCTAGAGCCGATCATCTTCGTTCACACGTTCGCTGTGTTTCCTCCACATGGCTTTTGGTAAACTGGCTTTCTTCGTGCCTCTCTTCCATTAAGGTCAGATTTTTGGAGTCTCCAGAGTAACCTTGGCCCTTTTTGGCTCCTTCTCTAGTTAATGCTTTCGATAACCAGAGAAGCCGGTCAGGTTTGGCACACGGCCATGCAGTCACATGAATCCCAATAAAATTAGAGGACGTTTGTGGTTGGAAGGTGTTAGTTGGCACAAGGTTGCATTGATTCTGGGAAATAATAAATAATTAGGAGTGAGTGCCGACACAGATAGATCCGTCAGAGCTTCTCTAAGACCTACGAAAGTGAGGAGTGCTAAACCCTGCGATGTGTGTTTGTTTGTGTCAAATGCAATATAAAGAAAAACCAACGGCATCTTTATTTCATATCCTTGATTTTATTTTTTTTTCCTGTGCTTTCTCTGTCTGATCAGCTCTGACCAGTTTCGAGGTGGTCATTCAGTATGGCCTGGCAACTCCAGAGGGCCTAGCCGTTGACTGGATAGCAGGAAACATTTACTGGGTGGAAAGCAATCTGGACCAGATTGAGGTGGCCAAACTGGACGGGACCATGAGGACCACCCTGCTGGCTGGAGAAGTTGAACATCCTCGGGCCATCGCTCTGGACCCCCGCGACGGGTGAGAATCACACATTAAAGGGGATCTAAAGCAGGCTGGCTTTAAAACATCTTATTATTTACACAATATCTTCAAAGGAAAATGTACAACATTTATTTGAATCAGAAAAGCAACTGTTATTCCATCTTTTGCTAAAATAATAAACACTTTCAATAGAACAGTTAGAGGAATATTACCAGACCTTTTGTTGTTTGATATTCTGATGCACTAAAGCAAAAAGTTGCCTCTTTAACAGGCCTGCAGCTCATAGCTGAGCAACTGTAGGCTTCAGCGTTGCCTTAAAAAGAATGACGTGTGGCACACCTTTAATCTTTATGTTGACTTCCCATGTTTTTTGCAATTGGTATTTCCAATATATATTACCAGTGTTTCCACCTGTTTCTGGAGAAAATCTATAAAAGCTGTTTGTTTCGGGCGCGCTGGTGGCGCAGCGGGTATCGCCACCCATGTACGGGGGCCTTAGTCCTCGACGCGGTCGACCCGGGTTCGACTCCGACCCGCGGTCCTTTGTAATAGTAATAATAGTAATATCATCTTTATTGTCATTGAAACATACATTACAATGAAATTTGTTCTCTGCATTTAACCCATGCTCTTGGGGAGCAGTGGGCTGCCATGTGCGGCGCCTGGAGAGCAATCTGGGGTTAAGGGTCTTGCTCAGGGACCCAGGGTGCCGGCACTGGGGATGGAACCGGGTACTTGCATCCTTCTCTGAGTGCAAGCGGACTGCTCTAACCACTCAGCCACGAGCCCCCCCACATGGGGGGCCGCATGTCTCTCCCCCTCTTCCATCCCCCCTTCCTGTCAGCCTACTGTGTTAAAAAGCGAGCCATTAGAGCTGTGAAAAATCTCCCATATAAACCCCAAAAAAAAAAAAAATAAATGTTTCAACACCAAAAAGTGAGATTCACCAGAGTAGATTAGAAAGCAATCTGGGTGGTTTGAAACTTTCACAGAGTACTGGAAAGTTGCTGTAATTTGAAGAGCTGTTCAGAGAACGTTCAGTTCATTCTGTGTACGGTATCCTCTATTAACCTTTATATAACCGTGTGCACATCTGGGGAAAAAAAAACCCAAAAAACATCACTTTCCAATTTTTCTGTTGGCAGAATTTTGTTTTGGACAGATTGGGACGCTAGTCTGCCCAGGATAGAGGCAGCGTCCATGAGCGGTGAGGGCAGGCGCACCATCCACAGGGAGACGGGCAGTGGCGGCTGGCCCAACGGACTCACTGTGGACTACATGGAAAGGCGTATTGTCTGGATTGATGCCAGGTAGCATTTGCCTTGTTTTTCATTTCTCGCACAATAGATTGTCTTCTTCAGGTTTTTTTTTTTTTTTTAACATTGCATCCAAAGCATACGAACCAAAATAATTGATTCATCGCCCCCTTTTTCCTGAAATTCCCCCAGGTCGGATGCCATCTACTCCGCGATGTACGACGGCTCTGGGCTGATTGAGGTGTTGCGAGGTCATGAGTATTTGTCCCACCCCTTTGCTGTCACCATGTACGGGGGGGAGGTCTACTGGACCGACTGGCGGACTAACACGCTCGCCAAAGCCAATAAATGGACCGGGCACAACGTCACCGTTGTGCAGCGCACCAACACGCAGCCCTTTGACCTGCAGGTCTATCACCCGTCCAGACAACCTCTGGGTATGTTTCACTGCAAATGCATGAACTGCCTTGGAAAAAAAAAAATATTCTTGCCTCGTAAGCTTATCCAGATTTTGATCACATCACAAGCACAGCTTGGATGTATTTTGGTTTTCTGTGATGCACACTGCTTAACTGTAAAGTGTGAAATGAAAGTGACACAAGCCTGCTATAGACGTAAAAATCTGAAAAGTGTGGCGTGCATTTGTATTCTGACCCCTGACTCAAAAATGACGTGTGTGAAAATGGGTCAAGCTCGTTCAGATTGAATGGAGAGTGCTTGTGAATTTTTAAGTCTCGCCACAGATTTGCCATTTGGATTTATGTCTGGACTTTGACTAGACCATTCTAAACAATATACATACCTTCATCTAAACCTTTCCGTTTGTAAATTTGTCTCATGATCTTGCTGAAAAGGTAAAGTCTTAAGTCATTTTTTAGCCTCACATGGTGTTTTTTTTTTTTCCTTCCAGGACTGAATTGTATTTAGCTCCATCTCATTTCTATCAAATGATTCCCGCAGCATAACGATGCCAACGCCATGTTTTGCCAGGGGGATATTGTGTTCAGGTTGATAAGAAAAGTTAGCTTTCTGCCTCATTTTCTGTGTTGCACATGGGCCAAAGAGTTCGATTTTTGTCTGATCTGAGTGCCTTGATGGCGATTCATGGAGAGAACGACTAATAGAAGTCCCTTTAACGGATTCTCATTAAAGTTTGTGGTTGCTACACTGCAAAAAGGGAACTAAAAGTAGGTAAAATCATCTTGAAATTAGTGTCTTTGACATTGATTTGAGCTGGTAAATCAGACTATTTGCCAACCAAATAAGATTTTTGCACTTAAAATAAGAATAATTCATCTCCATCATCTCATTTTAAGTGCAGGATGTCTAATTATCTTATTTTAAGGGTAGAAATTCTCATTCCATTGGCAAATAGTCTTATTTAGCTGCTCAAATCAAGTAAGAATATACAAATTTTAAGAAACTTTTGCTTACTTTTAGTTCCCTTTTTGCAGTGTACATGGGAAAAAGCAAAAGAAATTAAAGCATTATAAGTACTTTTGTAAGACGCTTCAGGAGTAAGGCTAGAAATACAAAGAGGGTAACTCCACACCCTAAATTGACCCTGTTGAACACGTTGATCAAGCTGAGCTTTAATCTGGCGGAGAAAGGGATGAGCTCACAGCCCATTGCTCACCGTGTTATTCCCGGCTCCTATCCCCCAAAAGACAGCTGACCTTTTCCGCGCCATGAGTCGTGTTGTTTCCTCACGCAGGCTCAATTTGGACACCTGCGGCTGCCTTGTTAGGGGAAAAAGTCACCTTATTGTTCATCCTTTCCCCAGCAGACCTGGTTTGAAAACAAAACCTTGTTTCTGCAGCGTAAATGTCACATGTTGATCTGAAAGGCAGGCGGGCCTGGCGAGATGGCGAAATGCTCGTCACCATTGTTTGACTGTGTTCTGTCACATCAAATTGTCACTTTGATATTCAGTGGCAAACAGCTTAGGGATGATGTGTGTGTGTGTGACAGGGTCCGTGCATTGATAGCAAGGAAAACAGATTTTAATGAAGTTGTGACAACTCCTCATGGAAATCATTAGCCTTTCCTGTTTCACATGTTCAAGATTGCCTTTTCATTGTGATTTTCCGTTACTTTCCTGTGTGTAGTTTGTGTTGTTTCTTTTTATTATGACAATGTTGCTTTAACCCCTTATTGTTTCTACCTGTACAGTGTCCTTGAGTGTTTTGAAAGGCGCTTGAAATAAAATGTATTATTATTATTAATAATATTTCAACAATTACCTTTGGGTAGACAAGGTTTTAAGACCAGTAAAAGCTGCAATGATTTATTTGGATATCTTTTGACATAAGGTTGTCTAAAACTGCACCGCATTCTTAAACATTTCCTTCTAAGACTAATGTCTCAGCAGGATCTGGAAAAACTAATCCATGCGTTTATTTTTAGTAGAATTGATTACTGCAACGGTGTTTTTCACAGGCCTGCCTAAAAAGTGGATCAGACAGCTGCAGCTGATCCAGAACGCTGCTGCCTGCGTCCTCACTAAGACTAAGAAAATAGAGCACATCACCCCAGTTCTAAAGCCCTTACACTGGCTCCCTGTATCTCAGAGAATAGACTTTAAAATACTTCTGTTAGTCTATAAATCCCTAAATGGCTTAGCACCTAAATACATCACAGACTTGTTATCAGTGTATCAACTTTCCAGACCACTCAGGTCTTCTGACTCCAGCCTGCTCTGCATACCTAGAACCAGAACCAAACATGGAGAAGCAGCATTTAGTTCCTATGCTCCACTTATCTGGAACAAACTACCAGAAAACTGTAAAAGTGCGGAAAGCCTGAGTTCCTTTAAATCGAGATTAAAAACACATTTGTTTAAAATTGCCTTTGAATGTCGTTTTGTTTCCACATTCTATCCCTACTTGCTTTTATTCCTATATTTTAATCATGTAAAGCACTTTGCAAACTGAATTGTGCTATATAAATACATTTGCCTTGCCTTGCCTTTTTACCTGCATACTCCATCTATTTTCCCTCCTCTTATGACATGTTTGTTGTTCCTTTTTTATGAAACGTTGAGATGTGCTTTCTTCCCACCTCTTCCCTTCAGCTCCCAACCCATGTGCCACAAGCGACGGTAAAGGCCCCTGCTCCCACCTGTGCCTCATCAACTTCAACCAGACCTTCTCCTGCGCCTGCCCCCACCTCATGAAGCTGCAGGCCGACAGGCGCACCTGCAGAGGCAAGAATAGAAACTGTGGCCTACGATCACCGCCGTGTGGGTTGTTGTCATGCATCAAACACCACGGGTGTTTTCTTCCTAACTTTATGAGCGCAGGTTGTAAAGAGAAAGCGACATAGACGGAAGCATTAGTATGACTTGTTGCATACAGCAAAAATGTTTTACTTCAAGCCCCCGGTTCAAGGCTTGGATGCAGCGAACTTAAAACCCTGCAGCAGAAAAGTTTAGAGGGTGTGTGTGTATGTCTGAGAAAGTCTTGCTGTTAGATTTCTTGAAAATGATATGAAGGCCAATTAACCATGAACATCTGTGGTTTCCTAGCCATTAACGTGAGTCACTACAGTTGTTTGCTGCAGTTTTAAATTAAACGGTGTTTGTTAAAAGCTATGAGCATAGTGTCCATCATCCCAGCCTCTAGCTTCCCAGTGGTAAGAAAACACTAAACAATGATTTTATTTGGTCCAGAGTGCGCTCCTTGGTAAAAATTCATGTCCACAATCATTGTACATCTGTATTTAAAGCACTTTTCTCTTTTGCTCCATGTGACTTTTTCGCCTTATTTTCACCCTTTAAATTCAATAATATGCTGAAGAAAAAGAAAATGACTAAATAATTTTTTTTAACCTAATAATAATAATAATTTATTTACTTAATTTCGGTGGAAACTGACGTCTATGTGTGCATTCTGTTTCCAGAGTCCCGCAAGTTCCTGCTTTATGCCCGACAGATTGAGATCCGCGGCGTGGACATCGACAACCCTTATTACAACTACATCATCTCCTTCACCGTGCCGGACATAGACAACGTGACCGTGGTGGATTACGATGCCGTGGAGCACCGCATCTATTGGTCCGATGTGCGAACGCAGACCATCAAAAGGGCGTTCATTAACGGGACAGGAGTGGAAACGGTTGTGTCTGCGGGTAAAGCCAAGCCCAGGAGCACGTGTTATAAAAATGTTTAGTAGCTGGAAGTTGGATTTACTCTTTTCCCCTTTTGTTGATGTTCTTAAGACCTTCCTAATGCCCACGGCCTGGCAGTAGACTGGGTGTCCAGGAACCTCTTCTGGACCAGCTATGATGCCAACAAGAAGCAGATCAACGTGGCGAGACTGGATGGATCTTTCAAAAACGCCGTCATCCAGGGGTTAGACAAGCCCCACTGTCTGGTGGTTCATCCTCTACTGGGGTGAGTGTGTTCTCCAGCAACATGCAGTTTGTCAATTAGCTCTTTTATTATTTTATAATAAACATCAGACACTTTGCAAGTTAATTTTTTTTTAATTATATTCATTATACCTTCTTTTCATCGTTGACCAAACTTTTTCTTGATTAAGTTCAACTCGTTTGTGCATTACCAAGATTGTTTTTAAAAGGCATCAAATAAATCAATGACGTCATATTGGCACCTTTTCTCAGGAAGCTGTACTGGACTGATGGCGACAACATTAGCATGGCCAACATGGACGGCAGCAACCACACCATGCTTTTTACCAATCAGAAAGGCCCAGTTGGTGAGCTGATGTTTTATTTGCTCTCAAACATGCAGTAACTGCACAATAATGCACGATCACTATTTACGTCTCCATGGTTTATGCTCAGGATTAGCTAAATAATTAGAGATTAACTAATCAGATATTTGCGGACCATTTCTGTAGCTTTTCTTGCATTGGTTTTACCTGCTGATACTCATTTTAGCTGATTCCAGTTACTCTATATAAGAACCACAAGATAAGAAGATATTAGATAAGCATTATACTGCTATTTATCTTTTGACACTCCATGTGTGAAAGAACAGTTTTTAAAGCAAATACAAAAATTATTATGCAGCCGTCTTTTAAAGCCGTCAGATTGTGTTGCTAAAACAGCAACGTGATCATAGGTGTTGGAACTTTTTGCCATATTGGCCAAAATTAAAGTACTTGCTGGACACAAAAAAATTAAAAATAAACTTTACATAAATTCAAAGATGATTTTATCGGGATTTTATTTATTTATTTAAATTTATTTGCTCAACAATAAGCTGACAATCCAATATTTCAATGAAAAGAAACAGTAATAGAAATATGATCTATAAATCGTATCTAAACAAAAGGATCTCATATTTTTGGCAAGTTCAAATAAAGCCATATAATGATCTCAATTCTTTAGTTTGATAGTTTATTGAATGGGTGCCTCTAAGTCTGCTTTTGAGTAAACTGGATGTTTTTTTTGTACTCTTTACTATGAAATTAAAAGTAATGTTTTGTACCTAAGATTTTCAACTAAGAAGATTTCTGTGTTTGCATCCTGCACGGCCTCCTGTCAGGGAATGTCTTGCCTCTTTAGATGTTAAGAAATAATCCACTTGTGTGAACCACCTGTGCTGATGTGGCTAATATGTATAATTCTTGAATTGTGATCACAGGCCACAGAGAATCATTCCACAGTCCACAAATGACCCCATTGCCAAACTTTGCAGCCCTCTGCCCTCCTGAATCCGGACCTTTACTTTAGCTTGAATCCAGGCTGTTCTGTAACACAGGCTGACCGCTCATAGGGATAAATCTGTCACTTTACCGTAAAGCGGTCCGCCTTCCTGTTATCCACAACAAGTCTCGCTCTCTCTTGGCCAAATGAACTCAACATGCCACAGAAAATATAGTTCCTTTTGAGTAGCCTCCTGCTATAACTGTGATTAGAGGTCTAAACACCTCACCGGTACTGGAAATAGCTGAGTCTTCTTCATCCACACTAAAGATTGATGTTGTAACCATGACACTGTAGTCCTGAGACACAGGATGTTGCATTCACTGATCAGAAAAAGACCCATTTTTTAATTTTCGGAGAGGCTAGTCATCGGTCGGAGCAAACCAAGCTCAAAATTGTCCAATTTCTTGGTTCATCCCTGTTATTTTGACAGTAATGTAATGCCATATTTCTTTTCTCTAAGGGCTTTCCATTGACTATGAGGAGGAGCAGTTGTACTGGATCAGCTCAGGTAACAGCACCATTAGCCGGTGCAAACTGGACGGGTCTAAACTGGAGATCCTGGAGGGTGTGAAAGGCAAATTTACCAAGGCGACTGCTCTGGCTATCATGGGTAAGATGAAAAGCCCACAGTAACTACAAGCAGTATGCTAAAAAGGATGTATTTTTTTTACTGTTGGTAATCCTGCGCCTTGACAATACAATAATCTGGACCAATATGCATGAATTTCCATGACTGTAGGAGACAAGCTGTGGTGGGCGGACCAGGGAACAGACCAGATAGGAACATGTGACAAGAAGGATGGCAGGAACTGGAAAGTCTTGCGGAACAACACCTCCCCCATGATGCACATGAGGATCTACGATGAGGATGTGCAGAAAGGTAGCACACCTAACCTCTTTCAGAGAGGTTGGAGTCTGATGTGGTTGAACAAGTGAAAAGAGTAAAAGATGAACATTTGATCTCCTTCTGCTTCAGCAGGTATCAACCTGTGCAGCAACAACAACGGCGACTGCTCGCAGCTGTGTCTGCCCACCTCCCCAACAACAAGATCCTGCATGTGCACAGCTGGATACAGCCTCAAAACGGGACAGCAGTCCTGCGAGGGTAGGAAAAACGGAACCCGTAGCTACCCAAAGTATGCGTTTGATTCTTTAAAGGTATCCCAAAAAACATGTGGCGGCCCCTCTCTTTGAGCAGGTATGGGATCTTTCCTGCTTTACTCCGTCCACGAGGGAATCAGGGGCATCCCGCTCGACCCGGCAGACAAGTCCGACGCCTTGGTGCCGGTGTCTGGCACCTCTCTGGCCGTCGGCATCGACTTCCACGCTGGTGAGAGGCACTTGAGGAGATGTAGGTAAACAGAAGGCCACGTTTGGGGCCACGTTTGAGAGCTGCAATTATCTCCTGCGCAGAGAATGACACCATCTACTGGGCGGACATGGGACTGAGCACCATCAGCAGAGCAAAGCGAGATCAGACATGGAGAGAGGATGTGGTGACCAACGGCATCGGCAGAGTGGAGGGGATCACCGTTGACTGGATAGCAGGTTAAGCTTCAAAGCTATTTAGAGCTTCTTTTAATCATTTGCTTATGCTGAAATATTTAAAATGCTGTATGAAATGGCACCGATTTGTATAAATTTGCATTCATAGGGAACATTTACTGGACCGACCAGGGGTTTGATGTGATTGAAGTAGCCAGGCTCAATGGCTCGTTCCGCTACGTGGTCATCTCCCAGGGTCTGGACAAGCCCAGAGCCATAACCGTCCACCCAGTGAAAGGGTCAGCCTCTTTACCAGCACCTCACCTCTTCCTCGTGTCACAGGAGCAGCACGTCTTCGTTTCTAAACGACTCCTGAGTGCTCCTCTAAGTGTGTGTCTGTGCGCAGGTATTTGTTCTGGACGGAGTGGGGTCAGTACCCCCGTATCGAGCGCTCTCGCCTGGATGGCACCCAGAGGCTGGTCCTGGTGAACGTCAGCGTCAGCTGGCCCAACGGGATCTCCATCGACTATGAGGTGCGGAGAACCCGTGAAATCACTGCGTTTAGCCATCGTCCCTGTCATAACGGAGCGTAGTTAAATATATTTAATAAATACTGATGCTTTACTGGTGTTTTTATAAGTAATAAAGTAACTTATCACTTTATTGGATCTGTTGGATCTGTAGTTATACATATGTGTATATATATACATATGTATGTGTGTGTGTGTATATATATATATATATATATATATATATATATATATATATATATAATGATAATGTGTGTGCATATCTGGAGCATGTAACAAAAGTAATTTCCCCCTGGGATTATTAAAGTATGTCTGATTCTGATGATCTCTGTGGCATTCAACAAAAACTGACTTCATAAAAAAAAATGACCAAATCTTTTTTAATAACACGAATTTACTTCTATACTTGATTAATCCATAAGAGGTTTTCTTTAATCTATGCTTATTTGTATTGTATACTATTTTAAAGCTATTTCTTCATTAATGTTAGGTGTGATTAAGGTAACATCAAGTTTTTTTTTTTACTTATTCCTTTCCCATTACTCCCTGAATGTTCTGTTCAAGTTATTTAAAATAAGAATTTTCTTTGATTCCCCAGGATTGCACAAAATTCATAGCATTTTAATTATGCTTTTTCATTTAAAACCTACAAAATAAACAAAAAAAACCCTCTCATACAGAACCACGTGTTTCTTACATATTTTATCGAAAACCTTAATTTTTAGGAAGGACTAAAAAGATGATGCCGAAAAACTGTTATTACTAAAATGTAATTTCAGTTTAAATGAATGAGGGCATCAAACATTTCCAACTGTACAATTGTAGCATTTTACAACATTTTCTTGAACAACTACCGGCTACTTTTCATTAGAGCATTTATAGGCTTTTTATTTCAAATTATGCCAAAAATATAGGCTGACATATAACATGAATAAAACATTTTAATAGCATTATTATGTGATTTCAGGTGATTATTGTTTTTTATCTGCATTCATTTCCTTTTTAAACCACAAGCCTGCTCATGCTGCACCTTCTTTCGTTCACCCTTTTTGTTCTAATTTTGGATACGTTTGTCTAATATTAACATTAGTTTAATCTGAAACGTGTGAGAGAAGAGAGAAAACTTGCCTGAATATTGGATTGCATTTTCTTCTGTTTTGCACTGTAGGAAGGTCTGCTTTATTGGTGCGATGCCCGAACAGACAAGATCGAGCGGATCAACCTGGAGACGGGAGAGAACAGAAAGCTGGTGCTGGCCAGCAACAACATGGACATGTTTGCCGTGTCCGTCTTTGAGGAATACATCTATTGGAGTGATAGGTGAGCGCTTGTTCTTCCCCGCTCTGCTCTAAAGAAATGACAAAAGACGCGTCGCGATTTTAAGATTTGTTGTCTCTTTCTTTTGGTTCAGGACTCATGCCAACGGGTCCATTAAGAGAGGCAGCAAAGACAACGCAACACACGCCGTGCAGCTCAGGACGGGCATCGGTGTACAACTGAAGGACATCAAGGTTTTCAACAGGGCCAGGCAGCAAGGTGAAACCGGCCGTGTGACTTTACGTTTGAAAAGAATCCTTTTCCTGTTCAGTTCCTGAACGCGTCCCCCCCTCCGCCACAGGCACAAACGTCTGCAAAGTCAACAACGGCGGCTGCGAGCAGCTGTGCCTCTACCGCGGCAACGGGGATCGCACCTGCGCCTGCGCCCACGGCATGCTGGCCGAGGACAGGCGCAGCTGCCGCGACTACAACGGGTACCTGCTGTACTCGGAGCGCACCATCCTGAAAAGCATACACCTGTCCAACGAGACGAACCTCAACGCGCCGATACGACCGTTCGAGGACCCGGACCACATGAAGAACGTCATCGCCCTCAGCTTCGACTACCACGGCGGCGGAGGGAAGGGAGCCAACCGCATCTTCTTCAGCGACATCCACTTCGGCAACATCCAGCAGATCAACGACGACGGCTCCGGTCGCAAGATTGTGGTGGACAGTAAGTTTTTAGTCGTCCGTTCAAGGGTTATTGCTTTAAAGAAGGAAAAAAAAAAAGGGTAAAATAAGTGACGCTAAAATAATAGCAGTAGGGGCGTGATTTGGCTTCTTAACACTTTACAGAACTTTTCTGCCTCACACGCTTTCACATAGTCGAGAAGCATCATCGTGCATTTTTAACAACCAAAGCTAAAATTTCTCATTGTAGGACTGAAATCACCGGATCACTGTGTGAAATAATGATAATAATAATAATAATAATAATATTGCAAATGGGGTATTTTAATTAGGGCTGGGCGGTGTAACCTAAAATCAATATCGCAATATGATGAGCAGTTCATATCGATGACGATAAATAGACGATAAAACTCTTCCTTAATGTCTCATACAGAAAGCTTAAAGCTTGTCTGTCCATTTGTCCAATATCGGCTGGAAAGTATGCCGTCTGGAGCTCTCTGGTCTCCATTCGTCATTGATATAATATACAGTGAGACTGACGTATGGGACCGTGGTGCGACTGAACCAGAGATCAGATGTGGCCGCAACGTATTTAACAGCTGCTCCTCTTCCTCCTGGAGCGGCTCTACCGCCACCGCTGCTTCAACTTTTGAAATTTTCTCCATTTTTCTCAACCTCCCCGTCGCTTTCGCTTCTTGTTTCAGACTGGATGGGGTGGAAGTGCGTGACCACAGGCTGTAAATGTAGCGCAGCGTCTTAAAGGGACATGAGCATAGCCTACTTTTACCTATTAAAAACGTCTTTTTCTTTCGTTTTTTTTCCCCAATATCAAAAATACCGACATGAGCAAAATGATGTCGGTCATTGCCATAAAGTTCAATGTCGGTGTATCGCCCAGGCTTAATTTAAAATGCAGTAGTTGTTGACTAGAGTTCAATTTTCACCCACTTTATAATACCTGTTTGATAGTTTGATAATGCAGTGGATGTTTCTACTTAACAAACTACAAAAGATCATACAGAAACCAGGAAGAGCAGATGAGAAAACAGCCTAAGCAAAAAGTGGATTTATCACAAATGATATCAGAGCTGTGCATACAAACAATGACGTAATGTCACAGTTTTGTGACAGTGTTACCGTTTGAGTAAATATAGAAGCTATGATTAAAATCTCCCAAAGTCTTTTCATTATAGTAATGCTGCAGTGGATTAAACTCATCATTTTCATCTCCTGTAAGTCTTACCGTAGACAGGGAGACAATGTATTACATTTAACACCAAGTGTTTTGTGTGTAATTAATTAGGCCATTTAAATTACTTTTTTTATTTTATCTTTCTCCCAGTGAAAATATTTTCATTCTCTGTGCTTTTTGACACCTCTCATACAATAAGCTTCTCTTGAATTGTATTAACAGCATCTCACACTGTAAAATAATTGTTTTCAACAAAGCAACAGGTGTCCCTCCTGTTGTTAACACAGCTGTTAGTAATTTGCACATCCACCTTTCTCCCAAAAGGGAAACACTGAGTCTTTTCTCATTACATTTGCAGAGGTTGCAAAAAGCACAGCTCTTTAACTATTCCTCTCATCTCTCTAGATCTTCCATTAAGCTCTCTATCCTGATGTTTCTGTAGGGTCCAGGTCTGTGGACTAAGATGACTATGAAAGAAGGTTGATTTTTGTGTTTATGGGGCATGTAAACATCATCTAATGAATAGCGTAGAGTCTTTGTAACGCCAGGATGCCGCTCTAAACTTCAGTCCTTGTTCAGCCTTTTTTTTTCATAGTTGTTTTTAGGCTATTGAAGATTAGGTAATCCTTTTCTAACAAATGACCATCAAAACACTGCCTTGCTAAATCGGTGTGTTTTCTCATCTTTCCCGTTTTGAACAATGGTTTCTGTGTCATCTCATATTTATACACCGGCAAAACAGGAAGTTATACGTGACAAATTTAAGATGTACGCATATGCCGTTTAACTAAAGTATAAATAAAAAATTGCTTCGTCACATTTATCCTTTAGGGCACAGGTGTCAAACTCAAGGCCCGCGGGCCGATTCCGGCCCATCAAGGTAAATTATCCGGCCCTCAAGAGCCAAAAAAAGGCATATTACGTCATAAAGTAAAGACATATATATCCTTTTAAGTGTATAAAGTGGCTAAAACTGTAAGTGTAACTCACCCCAATATCAACTTTTTTTGCAGATAAACTATATAAACGGGGCCTAAGGGGGCTACTTTTATGTTACCGTGCATTTTTTATACTACTATGTGAACTGAAATTAAACTATGAAATGAAAAGTATCGTCTCTACACATACAACCGGCCCTTTTAATGACATCATGACGCCAAAGTGGCCCCATATAGAAATGAGTTTGACACCCTTGCTTTAGGGGTTCCAAAAAAAGACTATACAAGTGTTCTCAAAGTAAAGGTTGAGGTTTAGCTACTGCATTAAAACAATAATTACTTTTAAAGCTTTTCAAACCTCTTCACCAGAGGCTTCCATAAGTGTAGATTTAGTCCAGAAATGAGCTGTGTTGAGCCACAGCGTTTTTATCTTGGATAAAGAGTCAGTCTGGACGTCTCTCTGAGGTAGTTTCGTGCTCAAACGGCCACACCGTGTCCCTGCTCATCAAGCGTGGACAGCGGATCAGACGGCTTCGCCATCTCGCCCAGCGTTCTCTCCCCAGCTCCACCAAGTCTCGTCTAAACTTCTGGGACATAAAGCCGTAGAGCAAAGGGTTGGCGACAGCCACCGAGGAGGATAATAGTCGGGCCAGGAGGGCGAAGGTGTTGAAGCCAGGCGAGCTGGCTGGAGTTCCTCCGACGATGGAGAACATAAGGATGTAGGAGGGCAGCCACAGCAGGGTGAAGACCAGCACCAGGAGAGCCGAGGTGTGAGTGACCTGCCGTTGGTAGCGTTCCAGCTGGGGAGCGTGACCGATCCGCCGCGCGCGCTGAAGAAAGCAGTAGATTCTGCCGTACATGAACACAATGACGCCTAAAGGCAGAGCAAAGCCACAGAGGAACAGAGCGACGCTGTAGACCAGCCGGCTGAAGTCGGACAGGAAGGCGAAGCAGTACACGGTGCTGGAAAACGTCAGCGTGCGGAAGGCGAACTGTGGCGCCGCCAACGCAGAGGCCGGGATCCAGAGCAGAGCCACCGTCACTTTGATCCTCCGGTTCATCCTCGCGCGGTAGGTCCAGGCCGGGTGCACCACCGTGAGGTAGCGCGTGACGGCCAATGCCGCCAGGGTGAACACGGAGGCCGTGGAACAGGCAACCCCCAGGAAGCTGATGGCTTTGCAGAGGAAGCTGCCGAATGGCCAGAAGCCCAGGGTGATGGCGGAGGTGTGGAAGGGCTGGCAGATCAGCAGCAACAGGTCGGCCGCGCAGAGAGCCAGCAGCAGGGTGTCGGTACCGTGAGGGGGCTGACTTTCCTTCCTCCTCCTGCCTGTAAGAATAATCATCACCAGGGTTTGACCGACGAGTCCAGTGAGCAGGATCAGCCCATCCAGGAAGGGCACCAAAGTTTTGATCAAAGCCACGTCTCCTTTACTCATCGGGTTGTGGCCGCTGTTATTCGTCTGCAGCCCAGGGGTCTCCATCCGGTCCCGGTAAAAGCCCGTCAATCCAATATACGGCCAGCGTTAAGCATCCAAATGGGACGCTGCATGTGGATAACTAATCTCTTTGGTTCAATTCATGTCTATTTAAATGAACGTATTTACACCCCACCAAGACAGCTAGCACTTTGATAATGACGGCAATTAATTAAGCTGCTGCAATCACACGGGTCGCTTCTCCGCTAACATCTCTACTGTGTTTACAAAAGAGGGAAGGATTAAAGAGATCTCTCGTAATCATTCAACACTAATGGCTTCTCCTGCTTCACAAATATGGTCAAACTGTCATCCCAGGCTGTGTAGTTTTCCTTATGGCGTCCAGTTTACTCCCTTCTTTTTAAACGTGGTAAGATGTCCTCATGTCCTTTTGTTGTGATGAAGCGGGTTAGGTCAAAAATCAGATGTCGGTGCCAGCAGCACAGAAACCAGGTGACGGCACAAATGCGTTGCTGTCGTTGCAAGCAGGCGTTCCTCTTTGTAAAACGGTCCGTGCATCTCGATGCAAAGTGCTCACCGCAGCAGGAGCCATGTTGCCCTTTGCCTTGTAGTCTGCAGAGTCTTTCAAAAGGGCATTGCACGATTAATTCAAACGGGGCGGAAAGCAGCTGTAGTTTTTCATAAAATCGGACAAATGTAGTGCCCCTGGATATCCTCCTCCTGGGACTGCTTAAAACGCTCTGTCCTGCCGGGCGATATTCTTCCCAACAGGGTCTGTGTGCTGTTTGCTCTGTAACCAGGAGCTGTGCTAATGGGAGGGCCGAGCCTAGTGTATGATTACGTAACGGCGGTCTCGTCTGTCCACAATCAAAATAACTTTTCAAGCATTCTTTCGTGTTCAGTGCTGCCCTAAGAGGCTCGTTGTTGGGCTTTAAAAACACAAATGAGATTTGTTTGTCTTTTTGATCTGGCTTCCAGGTTAGGTGTTTAGCCTTGAACAATTCCCCACATTAAAGCTAATTATGTTTCATCTGAATTGTTCATTATACCACAATTATATACTTTCAGCCAAGAGCAAACAGTGACTTCACCTTTTTATTGTGTGCTGTAAGTGGTCATAAATGCGGTTGCTAGAAAGAAAGGGAGGGTTTGAGGCGCTAATGCCACAGCGTCGTGTTCTATAGTTTCCATTTCCATGTCGTGTAGGTTCCTCTGAATTAGGAAAATGGTTTTCCATTGTAAGAACTAAGTTTGTTCTACTGAGAGACATTTCTCTTTCTGGGAACAACAAGTAAAAACTAATGGTTTCCAAACTTTGAGTGAAGACCCCATTCTGGTCCCTGAAATACAATGTGTTTGGTTTTAGGATGATCTCTGGATTTGCATCACCTTTGATCATTGCAAATCAGATCATGCTTTGGTTGTAATTTTTACAAGACATTTTAAGTGGTGGTCATAAAAGCTTAAAAACAGGCTGTCTATGCCGCCACTTGCAATAGTCAAAGTTCATAAGTCTCTGCTAGTGTTATTTTGTGTTCTGTGTAGATATTTTCCAATCCAGTTTTTATTTTTTATTGTTTTTGGTTTTTTTTGTTGGTAATACTAAGCAGAATGATGTAAGGTTAGGAAAATGCAAAGTCTCGGTCAAATATTGTTAAAGGGGACATATGCAAAATCAACTTTTTTATCCTTTTAAATATATTTTGTTGTGTCCTAGTCTCTAGGATTGCAGAAAATTAGAATATTGTGGCCTTGCAGATATCTATAGATATTACCTTATGTCATATTTTTCAAGTCAGTTTTGTCTGTTTTCTATTAATTTTTTGAACAATTACCTGCTAAACAAGGTCATGGAATTCCAGCTTACCAATCTTGCGAATGCACCATTTTTTTTTCTCAGAGAGACTTTCTAGTTCAAGCTGAAGGATGCTAAAGCTACAAGCGGAAAAGGCCAGAATGATTAGTATTTCAGCTGCTCTCTGTCCTGCTCTCCTCACAGAGCCGCACACAGAGCAGGTCACATGACACAGACCGACTAAGAGCTGCAGCAGCCAACACAGTCTCTATTGCTTTGAAAGTCATTTTAAAAGGGGAATGAATATTACTTTGTCAGTGGAAACCCAGCTTTGTTAGACTAACAAAAAACATGAAGCGCTATTGTACACATTGTCAAGCCGTATGCATAAAAATAGACCGTGTTTTTTAAATGGATTGAGCAAAATGCAGCTGTAGGGCTAAATGGCTAGCTCTGTTGGTATGGGAGACTTAAAATTACATGGAGTACATCATCTTCAGGAATCGGGGGTTGAGTTTTGTGTATAATACTCATCATTTTAAAAAGCCTTGATCAGGCCCTTATCCAGCTCTTGGATCAGATCAAGTAATCTCTTTTTTTGAAGTTTGGGCAAACCACACCAGGAGATGACACGTTTCCTTGTGCATCATAAATCATTCCTCAGTATCTCACAATGTATTAGCCGATACATTTGAAAACCTAGATGGCGTGCTCTAAAACCTTGGACCGTATTGACGTTCTTCATTTACCTTTCAAAGGTTATTCCAAGTTTTTCAGGACATATTCTTTTGTAATTTCACAATGATATCTACATTTTCTCTTTTTGTTTGACAGATGTCGGGTCTGTAGAGGGTCTGGCGTACCACGGGGGCTGGGACACGCTCTACTGGACTAGTTACACCACCTCCACCATCACTCGCCACACAGTGGATCAGAACCGCTCTTTGGCTTATAACCGCAACACTGTCATTACCATGTCTGGAGAGGACCACCCCAGAGCCTTTGTGTTGGACGAGTGTCAGGAGTGAGTCAGCCGTGTTGGCCCTTTGTCGTTTGCATTTATTTTACCTCGGTGAGCCGTAACAGCTAACAGGTTTTTCTGCCAGCCCGCCATAATTCTGGCCCTGTCCTCCCACCACAGTCTCATGTTCTGGACAAACTGGAACGAGCAGGCTCCCAGCATCATGAGGGCCTCTCTGAACGGAGCCAATATGATCGTGATCATTGGCAGGGACATCAAAACTCCTAATGGCCTGGCCATAGATCACCGTGCTGAGAAGCTCTACTTCTCTGACGCCACCCTGGACAAGATCGAACGCTGCGAATACGATGGAAGCAGCCGCTATGTGAGGCAACTTGATGTTACCTGTGAAGAAGACGATGCTGCCTTGCCGCTGAAACACAATATTGTTTTTTTTATAACATTTACAATTGTGTGCATTAGGTCTTGTTGAAGAACGAGCCTGTCCACCCGTTCGGCCTGGCGGTGTATGGAGATTACATCTTTTGGACGGACTGGGTGAGGAGGGCCGTCCTGAGGGCTGACAAGTTCACGGGAGGAGACATGAAAGTGCTGCGCGCCGACATCCCTCAACAGCCGATGGGCATCATCGCAGTGGCTAATGACACCAACAGCTGTGAGCATCCGTCACTGCACCAATTTAGTCAAATCTTAATATGTTCACAAGTGTACAAAACATTTATTTTATTTTTTTTGGACCCGCCACCCACGGAATTTACAAGCGACATAAAAAAAAAACAAGCCTAACGTCGCTTATAATAAGCGGACTTGGCAACACTGTTTCCTCCCATGATGACAAGTTTACTATGCGGGAGAACTGCAAAATGTGCTAAAATACGAGCAGTATAAGTCATCATTTAGGCGTACACAAGACCTCAAATGCTGGAAATCGTGAACGACTCCTTATCATACCTTTTGATTATGTGTTTCATGTTTTTGCTTTTTCTAAAAGACTTAGAAAAGAGCTGCGGTAACACTGGGTTGAAGAGCTGATATCTCTCTCTGGTCCATACAGCAAGTGCTAAAATAGTTTCACATCTGTGGTATTTTTCAATATTTGATTACTGATTTACTCAAAATAGTAATTTATCATTACAGGGAGGTTTCCGAGCTGTATAAAGTTAAAAACCTTCCACGGGAAGGTGTCACCATATAGCTGACAGTTCATTATTCATTATTTAACTCTCAACTACGATTTTTAGCTTCTGATTTGTTTGCAACTATAATGTTTAAATGATTTGTATTCAGGCCATTTCATTTTTAAATTGTGCTCTGACAAAAAAAAGCTTTTTCTTGTACCTCTATAATGACCTTTTCTAACAAAGGGATACGGTAAACAAAATCACAGAGCCAAGAGTACTTTCTAAAGAGTAGCTAAGCACCATATCTCTGGGACATGAGTACTTTCTACCAACAAAAGGTTGGTAGTTTCATATGTTTTATTGCAAATTACATACAGAACACCAATTTTTCAGCATACACTGAGTTTTTTTTTTTTTTTTTTTTTTTTTTTTTACATAGCTGACCGTTTACTAAGAGGTTTCTTGAGCATAGGTCATGCAGAGAGAAATATGCGGCATAACATACTTCCCCAAACAAACCATCATGTGTTCCTCAGGTGAGTTTTCTCCGTGCCGAACTAATAACGGAGGCTGCCAGGACCTGTGCCTGCCCACATCCGACGGCCGGGTGAACTGCAGCTGCCGCGGGGACAGACAGCTCCTCGACGACAGCACCTGCTCCGGTAAGTCAGAAGGAGCAAAAAAAAAAAAAAAACCAACCTTAGCTTTTGTGCGAGTGTTTCTGAAATGTAACGTTCTCCCTCTCACCAGCGCTGAACATGTCATGCGGAAGCGTCGACGGCTTTGAGTGCGGGAACGGGGACTGCATCAACTACAGCCTCACGTGTGACGGGATGGCCCACTGCAAGGACAAGTCAGACGAAAAGCAGTCGTACTGTGGTGAGTTCTGACTGAAAACAGTCGGGCAGGAAATAACAAATTAGCATTGATCCATTTCAACATCTCGTATTGCAGATATGTGGCTCGTATGTGGTGTGTAGTGAGAAAAGTTACCTTTGAGGCTAGAAAAAGGAGTTTTTGTTTTGATTTTCATTTTTATTTTACTATAACTGAAGATAAAAAAAAAAACTGTTCTCTGCAGCCAATCGCATTTGTAAGAAGGGCTACAGACGATGCGTTAACGGCCGCTGCCTTGGCCACCAGTTCTGGTGCGACGGCACAGACGACTGTGGCGACAATTCGGATGAGGTGCCCTGCAACAGTAAGTGATGCTGGTCCACGCAAACCGTGACCCTTTTGGCAGGCGCTTTTTAAATTCAATTTAAATTCCTTCTTGCTAAACTCCCCGTCTCTCCTCGCAGTGACCCTGTGCAAAGCGGGAGAGTTCCAGTGCAAAGATGGGAGCTGCATCTCCAACCACAGCCGCTGCGACCAGGTGGTCAACTGTGAGGACGCCAGTGATGAAATGAACTGCCGTATGTGGGCCATTATAAATTTCAGCAAACGAATACCCTGCTGGGACTCTTCTGCATTCTAGAGGTGGTTAATATCTAGCTTAAAAAGCTTGTTTTTTTTTCTCAGAACCGACCGACTGCTCACGTTTCTTCCGCCTCGGAGTTAAAGGTGCCTCCTTCCGGAGCTGTGAGAAAACCACGCTCTGTTATCTGTCCTCATGGGTGTGTGACGGCAACAACGACTGCGGAGACTTTTCTGATGAGCGAAACTGTCCAGGTCGGGTGTCTTTATTTTTCCTCTAACACCTTCGGCTTCCTCTGACGCTCCACAGACCCATCTTAATGTTTTTTTTGTCCCCCCTTTATAGATAAAAAGAAGCTGAAATGTCCCGTTAACTTCTTCGCCTGCCCCAGCGGGCGTTGCATCCCGATGAGCTGGACCTGCGATAAGGAGAACGACTGTGAGAACGGAGCCGATGAAACACACTGTGGTGAGTCTAAAGAAACGCAAACGCCTCGTAGAAGAGCCAGACTGTTTTTCTATTAGGATCCCACCCACCCTCTTTTCCTGCAGACAAGTTTTGCTCGCCCACTCAGTTCGAGTGTAAGAACCACCGCTGCATTTCCAAGAACTGGGTGTGCGACGGCTCCGATGACTGCGGCGACAACTCCGACGAAGGCCAGACTTGTGGTAACTAACGTCAAAGTTGCACATTGACTGGAAACATTTCGCCGTCACACCTTCAACTAACTGATCCGTGACTTCACAGAGCATAAATCATGCAGCCCTGACGTTTTCCAGTGTCCGGGCTCCCACGTGTGTGTGCCTCAGCGCTGGAAGTGTGACGGAGACAACGACTGTCCCGACGGGGCCGACGAGAGCGTGAAAGCCGGATGCAGTAAGTCAAGATGGTCTGTCGGGTTTGCGGGAAACGACCCGGGAAAATCTCCGCGGTTCCCTTTTTTAATGAAAGGGAATCTTCCTGCTTTCAGTGTACACCAACAACACGTGCGACGCCAAGAACGAGTTCATGTGCCAGAACAGGCAGTGCATCCCCAAGCACTTTGTGTGCGACCATGACGTCGATTGCTCCGACGGCTCGGATGAATCCCCAGAATGCGGTCGGTTTTATCAAGCCAGTATGTCTTTGTTCAGGCACCTCCTAGTTTTGATTTTAAAAGTCTATAAGCTGTGGTGGGGGTTCTTTTTGTGCAGAATACCCGCCGTGTGGCCCGGAGGAGTTTCGCTGTGCCAGTGGTCGTTGCCTCAACCAGAAGAAGTGGGAGTGCGACGGAGAGTTTGACTGTCCAGATCACTCCGATGAAGCGCCCAAAAACCCTAACTGCATAGACTCAGGTAGGAGCATGATGCGTTTGGTTTTGTCTTGCAGAAACTAATAAGTGGACGAGAGTTTATAAACTTTTTTTGTATAAAAAAAACCAAAACAAGATCGTTAAAGTCTTTGTACCAGAGAGAGTTCCTGAGGGACCGGAGAGTCTCCAACTCTCCAAAGCATAAGATGACGTATTACTGCACCCCCCAAACTGTTGCTGCACACTGCTATTCAGCTGGCTGAAAGAAAGCTGCTTTTCTTTTTTTTAAACCTTACCACAAACACAGAAGTGGTTGCTTATGTCTGATGGCAGAGAGCAAATGAATAGGAATCCATGAACTGTCTGCTAAGCACCCAACTGCATGCTGCCCACCTGAGCAGATAGCCTGACTAATTAATTACCCAACTAATATTAGCTTGCAAAGCTTGCAAAAAAAGTATTAATATTCTGCATAATAAGTACTTAAAAACTACCACAAAATATAGCAGGTGTTTATCCATATCCCTGCTCAATTTTTCGTTTCATAATCAAAACGGTAATAAGTAAAGTTGAGTAAAATCCTCAACACCGCATAATAACCATGTTATGCGTGTGTTACTTCAACGGCAGAAAGAAAAAAATAAATACTGCAGACCAGTTGTAAATCAGAGCAATTTTTTTAAATAAATGTCCTCATTCTGTGAATCTGTGGTATGATTGCTCAGTTACTTGAGCAATCAAGCACAACATGATTCATGTAGCTAATATATAGTGATAAACATGTTTAGTTTCTTGTCCTCTTGCAGATTTTATCTTTTAAAAAAAGCAAATAGCTGGACTTTAGATTATTAGCCTGTAGAAAGAATCACCTGCATTTTCTGCACCGTTAAGCAGTAGACATAAATGTCCAGCCATACATAGTTAATGTACGTTTCTTTTAGTAGCCTCCTGGGGAAAAATCTTTTGCAAAATGTTAAAAAGGCAGGTTAATTTGCTATAACATATCTGTCAAAAATGAATGAATAATGTAATTTGTTACATTGAATCAATGTAACTGTGGTTTCAGAGAGGATCTGTAATGAGTCGGCCTTCGTGTGCCGTAATACAAAGTGTTTAAACGAGACTCTGCTGTGCGACCGGAACGACGACTGCGGCGACGGCTCCGACGAGCTCAACTGCTTCATCAATGAGTGTCTGAACAGCAAGCTGAGCGGCTGCTCGCAGCTCTGCGACGACCTCAAGATCGGCTTTAAAGTAAGGCATCTCACTTCTTTCAGGTTTCACTTCTTAATCTGGGCCTCCAGCAGACTTTCTCGGCTTTCACTGGGAGCGCAGGGCAAACGGAGACGGCGTTTTGCCGATTGTTCAAGACGACCTGGATGTGAAGCTGGTCTCTTCAGGTTTGCGGTTATGCAAGATGAAATATTGCTTTGGCCCTCATTCCTGACAGGAGGCCAGTCTCGGGACAGCGTGAACTCTGTGTGAACTGTTACATCTGCTGTGTGTATTTTGTACTCACTTTCTACTACCCAAGTCATTTTATTCTGCTTCATGTTTGGTGTCTGCATCACCATTCTACACTTTCTACATATGTAAGCTAGTCGAATACACAATGGATGGTGCCTTTCAACAGTATTGATATCTATTGAACTTGTTCATATTTCGTTACATTGCGGCTACAACTTTACTGTCGGGGCAGTCATAGACCAGTGTGATGCCTTCATGAGCGTCAGAAAACTATGGTGCATTCAGGAGCATGGGACATTTCAGGAAAGAGGCATAAAACAGAATAGAACTTAACTCCTACAGTAATGTATTTATCCAGAAACAGCGTGGGCTTTCTTACAATACTGAATGCTCTACAATTGTATTTCTGATATTTTTTGATTATGCAAAATCTATAATATTACATATAATATAATATAATATTACTTCAGCAAATTATCAAAGTTTTTCAGGGGATGCATTTTGTGTTTGTCTCTAGAATCCTCGCCGATGATATGATATTGTGTGTGATGAGATAAGAGATTTCGAAAGAGCGATATGACTGAAATAAATTCAACATGTAAACTCAATTTCAAATTCCAACCCTGTATTTTTATCATAAAAATTCGACTTTGTTCGTGAATAAATGTTACGATCGTTTTTAGAACAGAACTGTGAATAATAATAGATGAATAGACCTCATCTAATCTGATCTGTTTTATGTGGTGCTAGTAATTCAAATTAAACAAATTTTATGCAAATGGAGATTACTTTACCTTGTTAAAACATGATGATAACATCATGTGGAAAAATAATGTTTTAAGAATAATAATAAAAAAAAACAAAAGGTTGTTTTTGAAGAACTGATCATTCACTTAATTTTTTGCCTTTTATTCAATTTGAAACATGCACTCTGACTCTATTGTTTAAATAATCACCTGTCTTGAAAGCTTCCAAAATACATAAGGGAGACTCTATTTTTCAAAATTCTCCCCTCCGGAGCTCTGGCTCCGGCATAAGTGCACCCTCCTACCTGATAGTGTGTGGCCTGCTGCTGTAAAAAGGTTTGACTGCCCTGCACTGTATTTTATGTGACAAACTAAACACAAAGTAGAGCGTAATTGTGAAATGGAAGAAAGCGAGCCATAAAAAGTCCCACTGGTAGTTTGCTGCAAACCGTATAAGTAACGGTGCAAACCCGTGGAAGAAGGTGCGGTCAGATCAGGCAAAACCTGAGCTTAACGTCAAAAAACTAACAATGCACTTTACCACCTCCTGTCCAGAGTGAAACATGGTGGTGACAGCAGAGTGCTTTGGAAATGTTTTTCTTGGAGTAGGGTGTGGAAGCTGGTCAAAGTTAACGGGAAGATGACTGGATGTAAATGCAGGGCAGAGCTGGAAGAAAAAGACTTGTAAAGGACTAGAGACTACAGCTTATTTTAACGGCCTTGTACTCACGTCTAGTCTGCATCGTTTCTATAAACAACACTGTACACACAGCAGGATTGTTTTTAGAAAAGTTTCCATCCATGCGAACCCTCACAAACACGCCACTGAGCATTGTTTTAAAGATGCCAAACGCATAGGGGGCAGTGTCGTCCAATCAGAGACCTTCAAAACAATGGCGACGTTGAACGGCATCATGCCACTTCGTTGGGAGGGAGAGTTGGTGTAAAAAAGCTGATTCCTTTGGGCTCGCAAAAACAAACGAGCTAAAAGCATCTGAACCAACTGCATAATGCTCCATGTGTGCTTTTACTTTGAAATCTCGCTACCGAGGTGAAGACGGACCCTAAAACTCCCTTTTGCCGTTTTATCAGATCTGTACTTTGGCCAGAGTTTTCAGAATGAATCGTTTTTAGTGATGTAAAATTGTGTTTTCATGTGGATGAAAGGCCAAAACGCATAAAAATTATTAGTTTTCCCAGATATCCAGCTATGTTTGGACAAGGCCAACATCCAGAATTTCTACTTGATGCTCTTTTTTCTGAAATCTATGTTCTCAGAAATGCTCCATCCAATCTGACAGAGCCTGAGCTATTTTGCAAAGAACGTTACGATTGTAAGGTGACTAAGTGTGGAGAAATCAATGTAGAAATGTGTGAAATCTGGTTTTTGTTCTTTCAAAACACATGCATAATTCAGTTTTCCAGCTTTAGCAATAATACATACTAATGAAGCGGAGATGGTAAATGTCCTGCGCGGGACAAGAAAAGCGGCGCGCGACCAAAATAAACGTGAGGATTGCTTGAACGAGTTCGTCCGTGAGATTTTAACACGTGCTCTGTTGTTGGTCCCTGCAGTGCAGATGCCATCCCGGCTTCCAGCTGAAGCGCGACGGGAAGACGTGCGTGGATATAGACGAGTGCACGACCACCTACCCCTGTTCACAGCACTGCCTGAACACACACGGCAGCTTCCACTGCCTCTGCGTGGACGGCTTCGAGGTCAGCCCCAACGACCCCACCGTCTGCAAGTCCACATCGGGTAAGGCAGCCGTGATTTAGAACTCCCTCATTGCAAATGTGTGGTTTCAGTCCTGAATAATGTGTTTTGGATGGTGTCTGTGTGTAGAGGTGGAGCCCTACTTGATTTTTGCGAATCGTTACTATCTGAGAAAACTCAACCTGGATGGGTCCAACTACACTCTTATAAAGCAGGTGGGATGCCGGGTTCTCTGTTTGAAGAAACCTTGTCGTTCTCATTGTTAGCTCTCCCTGTAAAGATAACCACTATTCCTCATGTGTTGCTTTGAATCAGGGTCTGAACAACGCAGTGGCGCTGGACTTTCACTATGCGGAGCAGATGATCTACTGGACCGACGTGACCACTCAGGGAAGCATGATCCGACGGATGCACATGAACGGCACCAACATGGAGGTCAGGAGGAAAAGTCCACAGATGTTAAAACTCACGGCTGACGGTATCTCGGCGTTTAGTCAGATGAAACGTATGCTTCTGCTACTTTCTGACTCATCCGACAGGTTTTGCACCGAACCTCCCTGAGTAACCCTGACGGTCTGGCTGTCGACTGGGTCGGTGGAAACTTGTACTGGTGCGACAAAGGCCGCGACACCATCGAGGTCTCGAAGCTCAATGGAGCCTACAGGACGGTGCTGGTCAACAGCGGCCTTAGGGAGCCGCGTGCTGTTGCTGTGGACGTCCGCTACGGGTCAGAGACGTTATTTTGCCCACATCGTTTGAGTCTTCCTTTGAGTCTCTTAGTATTTAAGGTCATCTTGTTTTGTCTGCTGGTCAGGTACCTTTACTGGTCCGACTGGGGGGATAACCCTCACATTGGGAGGATCGGGATGGACGGCACAGACAGGAAAGTTATCATCGAGGATAAAATCACCTGGCCCAACGGACTGACCTTGGACTTTGTCAACGATCGGATATACTGGGCGGATGCCAGAGAGGACTACATCGAGTTTGCCAGCCTGGACGGGACCAGCAGACACACAGGTAAAGGAGGAGGACTGCAAAGTGGGCTCAGCATGTTCAAACCACTCAGCCTAGCTCAGCCTTATCTACTTTGAGATTTGTCTATTGAAGCGCATGGATGGGATCAGAGGGGATCATAGTCATGGATCCTGAGAGCTATATTTCTTGGAATAAAGCAAAAAAAATAATTGCGCTATAAAGAGGATTATCCCAAACAATTATTAGGACTGTAATAGTCCATGCCTATAACAAAATTCGCTGAACACAAAAATGTCCTCAAGCGACAAAACTCACTATTCGAGCAGCTGTGCTTTTAAATGTTTATTTTCTAAAAGCTTTGATGAGCTGAGAAATATTTTTTATTTGTACTTTCTGCCAGCAAAGCAGCCGGTTGCTCAAGTTTACTTGATACTGAAGTAAATAATTTTTGTGAAACTGAACCTAACATAACATTGCTAAAGGACAGTTATTGGTTTGGAGTACTGACTTTTTCTGTACTACTGTGACAGTGCAGCTATATTTACATGTTTGACCAATATTTTGTCATTTAAACATTTAAATTGTTAGAAACAAGGTTATTAAAGATTCTGGGAAAATCTGTAGGCATTTGTAATTTTGTAATATAACTTTGCATGTATGGCTTGATTTGAAAAACAAGAAACATTATAGTATATGCCTATATCATGTTGTTGTAATTACTCAAAAATCCTTAGTAATTGTTTTAATTGATTTATCATGGAAATCTTTTGTGTGGTTTGCAGAGATCTATTTTTATTTCAAAGAAATAAATTTATAGAAGAAGAAAAAATAGAATTTCTGAAACAATCTTGTACTTGGAGTTATAAACAATGTCCTAATCTTTGATTAACCTTTAGCTTTTCTCCATATAATTGATAGTTTGGGTTTTGAGTTTCTGACAGAGAACACACTAGAGACCACACATTCTTTTAAACCTGAAACAAATTAACATTTTACAGCTTTTTCCCCCTCTAAGTCCCCTTATAATCAGGGCCTTAAACTGGATCTGTGGTGATTAAACTTAACATGATTTAGATGCCAAACAAAGCTTTGAAACTCCATATATTATATATTTTCTAATATTATTCCAAACAAAATAATGGGATAAAATCAGAAGCCGTTTTTCTAAACGATGTTTGGTCCACATTCAACACATTTTTGTGTCAAAGATAACCAAAAATAAAATCCAACTAGACGAAGAACAAACATTTATCTCTGTTCAGCACTTTAATTTCTTTTCAAAATAATTAAAAAAAAGTCTTCATTTTACTATCTGTGCAACTTTTAAGAAGAAACAGTTGATCACAAGACCGAATGGATATTTAAAACGGTTATATTTTCCTAATAACAATTTAAATCTCGATCTACTGCAGGGGTCTTGTCAACCATTAACAACCATTTCAGTGTTTGGAGTACCTCGCTGCAGAGCTTCAGCTAACAACAATGGGATCTGTCTTACATATACCTGTTGCATCTGAACTATTCCTGATCGTTCAGCACAATCGTCAAATGAAAGTGGCCAAAAATAGATCCTTGAGGAACTCCCACAAATGATTTTTGCCCGCCTAGATTTATAATTGCCAAATTACATAGGAAAGTCCATAACTGCTAAATGACTTTAGTATATTATCTTAAAACCATGTCTATTTTTCCAGTCCAACTATCTGGATGTCATAAAGTAAGAACGAGACAGAAGTAATCACTGTGGAGATGTACTGTATATATTAAAAAATTCACCAATGCCTTATCAGTGATATGGTGTAGCCTGAAGACCGATTAGAAGGTATTGAAGTATTTATTTATTTATCGTAAAGGGATCCATAACCTACCATTTTCAGTTATATTTCCTAAATACGTTAGGTTGAGTATTGACTTGTAATCACTTATTATTGATGCATCAAAACTATTTGAGCCTTGATGGCTTTTCTATCATGCAGCGTAATCTCACCACAGCCTGGCGGTCTGCTCATCAATGATTCGTCTGAATCACGCACCCTTCAACCAGCATTGCAGCCTTGTGTGTGTTTGAGGAACAAGACTCTGATAAGGACAGGCTGAAGGGCACTTTGGCCTAATGCGGCTAATATCCGAGCTTGTTCCAAGAGGGTAATAGTGCTGTTGTGTATTAATTGTGTTAAAGCTGATTATTTGTGAAAATCATTAAGTCATCGCTGAATTTCTTTATCACTCACCGTTTCTGAAGGAGAGCCGCCTGCCTTCTGTGTTTGCTCTGTCGGACGTGTTTATTGCCGCTGCGTGTTGATTTAACGCAGCGACCCTCAAACGCAGAGACAGCATGCAGGAGATGTCGCCTATATGTCGCGGACGAAAAGGAGGAACAATTAGACTGTAAAACCCAATGAGGTGTAGAAGATGTTGCATAACACAGAAATAATGGAGACTGTGTGTCCGGTCAGTTTTACATTAACAGAACCTCCATCTGTTGAGGAAAGCAGACTATTGATGTTATTGTTAATACATTAATTTCCATGGTTTATTTCATGATTTAAATGTGTTTCAAATCATAAATGTTCTGCTTTTTGATTAAAAAAAAAAAGCTAATGATTGTTTCCATTTAATGCAAACTGTTGCCTGATTGATGCTCAGGCACGGCACTAGTCCTTTTACACCTTTTGCAAAAGGTGCTTTATACACTTCGCTTACCTACTTACTGCATTTGACTGTGGTTATGTGACTTAAATGCATAATATCTGTCATCTGGAGGTTACTCACAGCCATTACTGTTTAGATCTAGGGTCATTATCAATAATCAGTCATGAGAGTCAGATGTGGAAATTGAGTAGATTATAAAAAGAAAAAGAAAAACATTAAATCAGAGATGCACCAATCATTTTGTCAGAGATCTGAATCTGGTATTTTCCTCTTAGATACGCCATGATTAGTGATCTGCAGGTCTAAATCTGAACATTTGGATTGTTTAGCTCTTGTTCTTCAGCTGAATCTTGTCTGTAGACGCATCTACGACCAGCATGTGCGTTTTTTTTAATCTGAGCTTCCGTAAACTTCAGAGACATTTTTCACAACATGTGCTTATTTATTATTGGGGATAAGCTGTTCATATTCAGTTCTAGTGTAAACCTTATACCTCCACTACAGAACCTGCTGCACATCGTCTCACTTTTTTTGTGTTATTGTCTGGAATTTGTCTTTGGCCAGGAAGGGCTTGATTGATGTAGATCAGTTTGAATTATTACTGGGTTTCTAGTATTTTTAGGATCATTTATCTCAATAATCCCTCACGTTGAGAAATAGTCATATGTAATGGTTTGTATCCATGTTTAGCACAAAGGTATGAAACGGTCTGTTTGAAGATGCAAAATGACGACGCATGGGGGTGAAATGGGGCTATGAATTGTTGGAGATGCACAGACCTGGACAAGCTCATTTGAAGACGATCTATAGGTTTAATCCTTATAGATTTCTTCAAAAGGGCTGAAAAAGTCAGGTGACTCACTCTCTGACTGCTTCCATCTTTAGTTTCAAACAAAGAGTCTCATGAAGTTCACGTCATTTGTCAAATCATTTCATATTAAAGACTTTTTGTTTAGTAAAGTTGACTCTGAAAGACCTTTTGAGTTCTTGTGACTTTCAATTCTCACACCTGAGTCTCTCTAAGTACACCAGGTCTCAACAGATGCGACACCCTTATGTGATGAGATTAAAGTGGGGGGGGGGGCCTAGAAGTTGACCGTGACAACCTGACCGTGTATTTGCAAACTGTGTCTGCTTCCCCAGTTCTGAACCATGACATCCCTCACATCTTTGCCATGACGCTGTTCGAGGAGTACATCTACTGGACCGACTGGGAGACAAAGTCCATCAACAGGGCACACAAGACCATGGGTACCAACAAGACCACGCTGATCAACACCCTGCACCGACCCATGGATATTCACATTTACCATCCCTACCGACAGCCCCCAGGTGAGAGCTTTTATGACGCGCAGTAGGTTTATCCTCTCGGTACTAATTCACGACAATAATTCTAGCTTTTGATGCACCTCCGGTCTTTTGCTTTTCCCGTAAAACAAACGTTGTCCGTTCATCTCCGTCGCAGTGCTCAACCACCCGTGCCAGACGGACAACGGCGGCTGCAGCAACCTGTGCCTCCTCTCGCCTGGAGGAGGCTACAAATGCGCCTGTCCCACTAACTTCTACCTGGCCAGCGACCAGCGGACATGCATGTCCAACTGCACGGCGAGCCAGGTAAGCAGGCTGCCATGCATGGGGACCCTACAGTTTATTTTAGGCAGTTCCCAGGTCTGCAGGAGTGTGAGTAAAAGAAAACTGTGTGGACTTTTAGAGACTTTTCAGTGCTCCATCTTTAAAAATGATTGACTAAAACAACCAAAGCGTTTATACACTGTTTCGGTTCTTCTGCATCAAGCCTCAGGTTTAAAGCTTTTTATGTTGGTTTTATTCATTTTTTTAACACTGAGGACTTGCGGTGATGGCGCCTCAGGTTTCATGGTCTTTGTAACGTACAGATTAAAAACACTTTACAAACATTTACTGAAAGTCTACAGTAATAGATGTCTACAGATACCCGAGACAATGACAAAATTCAGATTTTCTGTTAAAATATCTGTGTTCATACCGGCGCTGGGATACACGGTCAGCTTTAGTCCATAGATTAATGAAAATTTACCCTCAAAATATAAAAGAACAAATACCAGAGCGTAAAAAAAAAAAATCTATGCTGGAGTGATTGGGATAAAAACAAACTAAAATTGTGTTTTCTTTTACACTTTTTATAGTTTCTCCACTTTTTTTAGCACACATATAAAGCTTAATATCATCATAGTCAGGAAAACTGTGAATTTTATGCAGTGGACTGTGAAATTTAGCAGTGGACATAATTCATTATGTCCACTGCTAAATTTCTTTGAATGAAAAGTGGGGCAACACTTTGACTCAGTTGATGTAAGTCTGAGCTCATGCAAATGAAAGCTTCTTCATTTCCTGGGATATACTTATTTTATGTAAACATTTCATCTTTTAGAAAATAAATAGTACCTAGGTTTATTATGTTGTGGGAATTTAGGATTCGTTGATCTTATTCTCAGATGTGCTTTTAAAAATGCCAGACTTGCTCATTGATGGATCTCCTATCATCCGCTCTGATGTTACGTGGCTCCAGGTCTGTTCTCAGTTTGAACCGTTTCTCCCTCTGTTCCAGTTTGTTTGCAAGAACGACAAGTGCATTCCTTTCTGGTGGAAATGCGACACGGAGGACGACTGTGGGGACGGATCTGATGAGCCAGAAAACTGTCGTAAGTATCTGGGAAGAAGAGGATGTGGCTGTAACTCTGCGTTTAAAAGAGAAGCGGAGGAGTGGAAATCTTCAACATACTCATGTTGAGCAGGATGTTGACAAGCCGTTTGCTTATGTGTGACAGCGGACTTCAAATGCAGACCGGGACAGTTTCAGTGTGGCACGGGCATCTGCACCAACCCTGCTTACATCTGCGACGGAGACAACGACTGCCAGGACTTCTCAGACGAGGCCAACTGCGGTAGGTCTTTGTCTTCTTTTACTGGCAACTGTGAATCTCCACCGGCTTTAGTGCGTCTTTCCGGTAAAGAAAACAAACTCCTCCTTCTGCTTCAACTCTCTGCTCCCAGATATTCACGTCTGCCTGCCCAGCCAGTTCAAATGTTCCCACCCGAACCGCTGCATCCCGGGGATCTTCCGCTGCAACGGGCAGGAAAACTGCGGAGAGGGCGAGGATGAGAAGGACTGCCGTAAGGGACTCTTTTTTTTTTATTATTATTATTATCAGTGAGAATGCTATACGGCATTCTCACTTATTGTTTTCCTGTTTTTTTATCATTATTCCGTCGGCGTGTAACTACTCCCGCATACTTCAACCGATTTCAACAATTTTGGTATCAAAATGTTCGACTCGTTTCCGGCATGACTGCTATATCTCATGGTTATGCTAACTTTTACACTTTTTAAAATATTTCACTTTTTGTGCGATATATATATATATATATATATATATATATATATATATATATATATATATATATATATATATATATATATATATATATATATATATATATATAGTGTCCGAAATTAACTTTGTTATTCACCGGCCAAGTTGGCCGGTAGATGTAAAAATCAACCGGCCAGGCATATTTTTTACCGGCCAAAATATTAATTTTGACCAGACCTCAACTTTTATAAAAATTAAGAGTGAAATTATGTTAATTATGGGGGACGTGGTTGGGGGCATGGCTGACTGGAACCTGGAAGAGAAATCTTTGTTTTCTGAATTAAAAAAATATATATATTGTAGTTGATTATAAAAGACACAATATGAATTATCAGATTCACATCCAGGCGATAAAAAACACTACAGATTATCATTATTCTATCCATGTTGGCCAAATTTGTGAATGAGGCAGAGTTTCATCAAGCCAGTACGGTCAGTGGGGGTTCTAGACCAACTGTAGCAGGGGGGGTCAGGGTGGGGCCAGTGTTTTTTCACAGGGGCACAGAACAAAAGATTGGGGGGGGACTTAACAGGTCAACATTTCATCGTTTAAAATATTAAGTAAGCCAAAGAGCCAATTGTGGCTCTGGAACTGCAGGTTGCAGACCCCTGATCTTTTCTCAATACAGCGGGAGCTTAACGTGAAACAGCTTGATTTTAATTATTGTTATTTTTTTTATATATTTTTTTTTTTATTATTTTGTTATTTTATTATTGGGTAAAACCATAAACGAAAAAAATGCAACTGATCCAAATGACCAGTCAGTCACGTTATCTTTGTCAGCACTTATCATCCTAAGAAATTTAACATTATGTTTTTAGTACAGGGGCCATAACAGGGGCCAGGAACAGTTCTACATGGGCATAGGCCCCGGTTGGCCCCTGTTCAGAACCGCCCCTGTGTATGGTTCAAAATTTTCCCCTCAGCTGCAACACTTAAAGCACTCAGGGTTCACGCTGTGTCTTTACGCTGATCTCGCTGCTGGATTTTACCCTCGTGCGCTGCGCCCCCGATGTTACAGGTTACATGTAACGTAATTTTGCGCACCTGAATTCAAGCGCAACGCACCACGCCCAAAGAAGCACCGCTGGTTCTGTGTCGTTAAAAACAAAAGAGCATGAAAAACAGTTACCGACTCTCCTACTGACTTTAATTGGGACATTTTGGTACGAGTGGAAGGACATTAAACGTATGATTCACGTTTTGAAGGCTGGCCGCTGATAAAAGCACCTTGCTCCGAGAGGGGGCGGGGGAGGCGCAGTAAGAGCGGCGAAGCACAGAGCCGCAGCGCAGGTAGTTAAAAATAACAGAATAAATAAGAACGAAACTTATAAACAGACTAATTGGCGTTTTAGACTGTATCTGGTTAGCAGATCTGTTTTCTGATCCAGCGTGCAGCCATGACTGGTTCTGAATGTGAAAGGAGCTGAACCAGCACCGCAGAAGGCGGGTCTAGACTGAGCTCTGGATGGACAGAGCTGTGAACGGGTCATCCGCAGCCCCGATGGGTTTTGTTATTTTTATGTTACTTTTATTTTATTTGGTACAAACATTTACTCGCCATGTGGCAGCTAGCCCTCTGAAATTCACTCGCCAAACGGGAAATTTACTCGCATTTGGCGACTGGCGAGTGTTAATTTCGGACCCTGTGTGTGTGTATATATATATATATATATATATATATATATATATATATATATATATATATATATATATATATATATATATATATATATATATATAATTTAATTTTTTTTGGCTGTTCCCATTGAAATCAATTCAAATTCTTCACATTCTTCAAATTCTTCCAATACTTTCAATTCTTCTGATTGTTCTAATTCTTCAAGTTCTTCAAATTTTTCAATTTTTTTTCAAATTTTTTCATATTCTTCAAATTTTTTCAAATTCTTCAATTTTGTTAAAATTTTTAAATTTTTTCAATGTTTTTCAAATTTTTCACATTTTTTCAAATTCTTTAAATTCCTTCAATTTATTCAATTTATTCAAATTCCTTCAAATTTTTCTAATTCTTCAAATCCCTTCAAATTCTTTAAATTTTTTAAAATTCTTAAAAAAATTTAAAATTCTTCAAATCTGATTTCAATGTTTTTCAGCTACTTTTTCTCTTCTGCAGGGATCTTCTGCAACTTCTGCTCAAATCATTCTGCAGATTAGCATTCTCACTCGCTGTTACGCAGGAACAGCTTTTTCTAGTTATTATTATTATTCACTCAGTTTAAGCTTCAAAACTAAAAATGTTCTTCTTATTGTCCTCAACAGCGGAGGTTACATGTGCTCCCACCCAGTTCCAGTGTGCGATGACCAAACGCTGCATACCTCGCCTCTGGGTGTGCGACCGGGACAACGACTGTGCGGATGGATCCGATGAACCGGCCAACTGCAGTGAGACTCTTTTTTTTTTTTTTTTTTTTTACTCACCTGACTTTATAATAATTTATATGGAGAGCTTTAAGTCTGCCGTACCTGTCGTGACTGTGACTGAACGTTGTGCCCAAACGCCGGTCTTCCCTGCAGCTCAGATGACGTGCGGCGTGGATGAGTTCCGATGCAAAGACTCCGGCCGCTGCATCCCCGCGCGGTGGAAGTGCGACGGCGAGGACGACTGTGGCGATTCCTCCGACGAACCCAAAGAAGAGTGCGGTAGGGACGAGCTGCCCGGCAGCACTGCACAAAACGGAACTAAAAATAAGTAAAATGTTCTTAAAATTAGTGTATTTGTCCTTCATTTGAGCAGGTAAAAAAGATGATTTGCCAATGGAATAAGATTTTTGCACTTAAAATAGGAACAATTCATCTCCATCATCTTATTTCAAGTGCAGGATGTCTAATTATCTTATTTTAGGGGTCGAAATACTCATTCCATTGGCAGATAATCTTATTTACCTGCTCAAATCAGGGACAAAAATACTTACTTTAAGAACATTTTACTTATTTTTAGATCCTTTTTTTTTTGCAGTTAGAGAAGCCAGTGGCGCGGATGTTTCCGGGTCTTAATTGCTCACTGCAACGTGTTTTTTTTGTTTTTTTGTTCTTTTTGTGAACCGTGCAGCGGAGAGGACATGTGAGCCGTACCAGTTCAGATGCAAGAACAACCGCTGCGTGCCGGGCCGCTGGCAGTGCGACTACGACAACGACTGCGGGGACAACTCGGACGAAGAGAAATGCCGTAGGTGTCGCCTTCGGGCAGCGAAAGCGCTGCCTCCGCACTTCATCCTGTCTGCATCTAATAGCTCGTCTTGTCCACTACCAGTAACCCACGCGCGTCCTCCACCAGTGATAGTCACGTTTCTCCTTTTTTTCACAACATAACAGCTGTCGATGAGCTTGAATGCAAATTCACTGCATTGACATTTCTAAAGCATCTCACCTCATCTGATATTTGTTTCATTTCATACTGTCCTGTTGGTATGAGCCAGAGGTAAGTTGGTCCACCTCCCCGCGCTGTCTCTGTTGTGTCCACCCTCCACTTCCAGCCCCTGTTTCTTTCCGCCGACCCCCGTGAGAGTCTGCAAGCAGAGCTGTAAGTCTGTCCAATTCAATTTTATTTATATGGCGCCAATTCACAACACACGTCATCTCAAGGCACTTTACAGTCAGATTCAATCAAATCATACAGACAGATTGATTAAAAAGTTTCCCAGTAGATTGCATCAAGTCTTGACAAGCAGCATTCACTCTTCCTGAAAGAGAGTAGAGCCACAGTGGACAGCCGTCTTCATTTTACATGGCTTTGCAGCAACCGCTCATACTGAGCATGCATGAAGCGACAGTGGAGAGGAAAACTCCCCTTTAACGGGAAGGAAAACCTCCAGCAGAATCAGAACCAGGCTCAGTGTGAACGGTCATCTGCCTCGACCCACTGGGGGTTAGAGAAGACAGCAGAGACAAAAAAACAACAACAACAGAAACACACATTGATCCAGGAATCCTTTCTATGTCAGAGGATATTGGAAGATGATCTGCCCCGCTGGATGGTGTCACAGCTAACAGAACACCAGACCAGGTGTACCTACCATCAAGAGAAAAAAGACAGAGAACATAAAGTTAAAAACTGAAATGGCAACAAACAGTGCAAATTGTTTGTTGCAAAGATTTAGCTTTAGGTGTGCTGTTTTTGCAAGATTGACAAAGTGCATCATTCTCCTTAAGTATTAAGTATTAAGATAAAAAAGACGTCTCCTTGCAGTCTCTCACATCACCCCCTGAAGTGTCGTCTACCTACATGCGTGTTGCAGTCTCGTGTTTTGCGCTTAAGGCTTGCTCACCCGACACTCATCAGTGTCTGTCAGTGACGCGAGCCTCTCTCCTCCTGTAGAGCCTCGACAATGTTCAGAGAGCGAGTTCGCCTGCACCAACGGCCGCTGCATCGCCGGGAGATGGAAGTGCGACGGGGATCACGACTGCGCTGACGGATCTGATGAGGTGGGGGCCGTTGATTTGACCATCAGTGCCGAGGGTTCATGGGGGAAAATTTGTTAGATAAGAGATGCATCTTAACCTTGTCTTAAAGTGTTTTTTTTACCTTTCTCTGTATAATGTAACAGATTTAAATGTCCTTCATAGTGAAAAGAAAGAAAGAAAGAGTTAAACGCAGATTTAGTGTCCTTTATGTACGCAGCAGCGTCGTTTACCACTCTCTAAATCATCCGACGACGTTTTTAACTTCTCATTGTAAACTAACGGTCACTTTTTTTGGGACTTTTGGGACATTTTTAGCATGGCTGTGATCTGAAGTGTGACAACGACCAGTTCCAGTGTAAGAGCGGCCACTGTATCCCGATCCGCTGGAGATGTGACTCGGACCCTGACTGCATGGACGGCAGTGACGAGGAGAACTGCGGAAGCGCTGGTGAGCCTTTCCTCACAGGAATGCAGGAATTTATCCTAGAAACTGAAGCCGTTGTTGGGCGTTTATTGCTTCAGAGGAACCAGACGTTCTTGCAATCTTTCTTCTCCGTGATTCTCCGGACTTTCTGGAGATTTCATAGAGTCGAAATGACTTGTAGGTCAGATTTAAGTTGCTAAACATGCAAATAAAACATTCCTATGAAAGAGAGCGGGACAGTATATCAAAGCACGGTCACCACAGTATCGATATATGCAATGTCCCAATTGGTTGGATCCACTGAAATAAAAAATTTGGTTAACTCTTGCATATTCTGCATGCCAATAATATATTTGGCCTGTTGGATGGACTTTAAATGTCCTCAATATCGACATTATGTCTTTTCTTTGATGGTTGAAATGCTAAGGTTCTCAAGTATAGATGGAGGCATTATGACAAACTGCTTTTAAGAATTAGGGATGCTTGGCTGCTTGGACAATGGATTTTTGAAGACTTTTTTTCAAGAAATGTGATGCCTCCTTATGTGCAAGCTAACTTCAAATCCAGATGCCATGAACAAACTGCCGCAGTGCAGCGATGGTTAAAAAAATAAACTCCTCCTTGTTCTCCTGCTGCTCAGCGGCGCGTCACTGCCCTCAGAACGAGTTCCAGTGCAACAACACGCTGTGCAAGCCACTCGGCTGGAAGTGCGACGGGGAAGACGACTGTGGCGACAACTCTGACGAGAATCCAGAAGGATGCAGTGAGTCCGGCTTTTTTAGCTCCACGCTTCTCGAAACGCCTCCACCAGCGTCGTGCGTTCTGAACCCCATTTCTTTTGCTCCGCCTCGTCCGCTCAGGGAGGTTCCAGTGTCCCCCCACCAGGGTCTTCCGCTGCCTGAACGACCGCGTGTGTCTGCACATGTCGAGGAGGTGCGACGGCGTCAACAACTGCGGGGACAACTCGGACGAGCTCAACTGCGGTAAGGAGTGGAGTCGTTCCGATTTCTTACCATCACCTGGCCAAGTGTTCACACTCTAAACTTCAAACACTGAATAAGTGGAATGCTGATTTGTTTTTTTTTAAACATTTTAACAAATGAAAATCTAAAAAGTGTAGCAGCTTTGATCCAAAGCACTCCGTCGTAGCTCTGGCTGCATGTTTAGAGTCATCGTCGTGATGCTGCCACCGCCATGTTTTTTTGCCGTGTTCAGCAGTTTTACGTTGATACTTTTTAGCTGATCGCAGTGTTTTGCATGTCTTAGAGCAGGGGTGTCAAACTCATTTCTATATTGGGCCACTTTGGCATCAAGAAGTCATTAAAAGGGCCGGTTGCACGTGTATAGATGATACTTTTGATTTCAATTCAGTTCACATAGCAGCATAAAAAAATGCACAGTAACATAAAAGTAGCAACCTTATGCCCAGTTTATTCAGCTTATCCGCAAATAAAGTTGATATTGGGGTGAGTTACACTTTAAACTCATCATTCTGCATCACTTTTTTTCCCCCCAAAATATATTAATTAAAATTTTGACAGTTTAAACAAACATCTTGAGCAATTTACAAAATATGACAACAGCAGTAGTAGTATTACTTGTTCAAGTCAAAATAAAATACAAAGAGGAAAAAAAAGCCTCTCACAGTATTAGTTCCTGTGCAACTAGTCACATTTCATACTTAACCTCTTTATATTGAGTTTAACAGTAAATGTCCATAAATAAATTCTGCATCACTTTTTCTCTTTTTGGACTTTTCTGAGTTGTTCTAATGTGTTGTGAAAAAAACTAACATCTAGTGGCAGGATGGTGTTACGACACAGTTCAAAAATCTACATTTGCCACAGGAGGCATAGTTTTAACTACTTTATACATTTTAAAAGAATATATGCCTCTATTTTATGACATGATATGCCTTTTTTGGCTCTTGAGGGCCGGATAAATTGTCTTGACGGGCCGGATTTGGCCAGCGGGCCTTGAGTTTGACACATGTGACTTAGAGAGTCTGCAGTTGAGCCAGAGTCTTGCTCCTTTTTCAGAGGATGGATTGAGTAGAGCTCCCTAAGACCTGGGATCTTGTTTTGCAACCTAATCTGGTGTGAAACTTCTCCAAAACGTCCCCACTGATTGTCCTGCTGTGTTCCTCTGTCTTCCTGATGCTATTTTTTATATTTTATACAGAGAGCACATCACATACAGGTGGGCTGTATTTAATAATAAAGAATACTGGGTCTTGAATACAAATGTCCAGGGTTTTCTTTGTGGGAGAAAAGAATCCTTTATCTTCATTCTTTTTTTTTCATTAATACTTCGCTGCTTTATACCTGTAACCATTATAGTAATTACTGCAACCATGCACCATAGATGCAACAATAACTGTAATAACTTATGTGCAATAAGCTATTTAAACAAGGTGCTATAACCCGTGCAATAAGCCTGTGCAATAATCCTGTATAAAGTGTATAATAACATTTGTGCAATAACCTATTTATACATAGAAGTGTATAGAATTGTATATAGCTGTATAACTGTATCTAACTGATTCTACTTACCTACTTTGGCACCTTCTTCTGACTTTTGACTATTGAGCCGATGGGACAAGTGAATTTCTACATTGTGAGATCAATAAAGCTTATCTTTTCTTATCTTATTTTTGCACCTTTGTGTTGGTCTGTCGCATCCCAACCAAAACACTTTGACGTTTATGATGTGATGGAACAAGTCAGTTGGATTAGAGAGAGACGCTGAAGTTGTTTAGCTAGGATTACCGCTGACCTGCCTGTGGTTCCCTCTGCAGAGGCTCACACAGCCGCTCCCACGTGTGAGAAGGACGAGTTCTTGTGCTCCAACGGCCGATGCATCAGCTCCAACCTGCGCTGCAATTCCTTCAACGACTGCGAGGACTTCGGCTCGGACGAGATCAAGTGCAAAACAGGTGCCTCCTTTCTGACCTGACCGCCCTGAGCCCTCCGCGCGCTCCGCCTCACCCTTTCTGACCTCGCCTGTTTTCACCGCAGACAAAATGCTGAACGACTGTCGCAGCAACAGCACTCAGTGCGGCGACGGAGACGAGGCCCACTGCGTCACCAACGGCACGGATTCCTTCTGCTCCTGCAAGCCGGGCTTCCAGAAGACGGGGCACCGCACGTGTGGAGGTACGCAAGCAGGAGGCGCTGCGGCGTGGCTCTTAACCCGTCTCCATTGCTTGCAAATGGGACGGCTGCACATTAGATTCAAGAAACCGGTTTGAAATTTTTTTTTTTTATTTTCTTTTTGGCTCTCCGTCTGCCAGATAAGAACGAGTGTTTGCAGTTCGGAGTTTGCTCCCAGATCTGCAACAACACCAAGGGCTCCTACAAATGCAGCTGCCACAAGTACTTCACCAGGATCAATGACACCTGCAAGGCCGACAGTAAGGGCATCAGACCATCTTCAGTTTAAAAACATCTCGACAATACTCGCTGTGACGTCTTCCTCCTCTCCCCCAAGGCATGAACAGCAGCCGACAGATCCTGTACATAGCCGACGACAATGAGATCCGCAGCCTGGACCCCGGCATGCCCAAACTGGCGCTACGAGCAGATCTTCCAGGGCGACGCCAGCGTGCGAATCGACGCCATGGATCTGCACGTCAAGAGCAACCGCATCTTCTGGACCAACTGGCACACCGGCCGCATCTCCTCCTACGAGCTCCCGGAGCCGTCCACGTCATCGTCGTCTTCCTCGTCTTCCTCCCAACTCTCACGGCAAACCGGCAGCAGAACGAGGGCGGCATCACCAACCTGCAGGTAAAGCTGCTGCACAGTTTGTGGGCTGCGTCACTTGAGAGAGAGAGAGTGGGGTGGAAAAAAAAAAGTTGAACAGTTTGTAAAGGTTTTTTCTGCTCACGTTCAGATCAAGGAGCTGAAGATGCCCCGTGGCATAGCCGTGGACTGGGTGGCTGGGAACCTGTACTGGACCGACTCCGGCCGAGACGTCATTGAAGTGGCTCAGATGTCAGGGCAGCACAGCAAGACCCTCATCTCTGGCATGATAGATGAGCCGTATGCTATTGTGGTGGACCCGCAGAGAAGGTCAGAGAGATTCCTTGCTTTAATACGCTGGAGCTTTGTCACGTTTTGTCACGCTGCAACAGCAAGCTTCAGTGCGTTATTGAGATTTCTATGGATAGATCAACATAAAGTTGTGCTACTTAAGTAGAAGGCACAGGATATATGGTTTGATACTTTATTTGACGAAGGAAAATCTGAAAAGTGTGGCGTGTATTTGGATTCTGCCTCCCAATATCAAAACTGTTCAATAACAGCTTTTGAATAATGTCTCTTCCAGCATAATTAATCAAACTCATTCAGATTGGAGCAAGAGCAACTATTGACATCAGTTCTCAAAACTTATTACCACAGATACGGGATTTTGGTCTGGACTTTGACTAGGCCAATTTACCACACAAATATGCCTGTATCTAATATTATGTCTCAGACAGCATGTTTACAGTCATTTTTAGTTTCCTCCATCGACTCTGAACAGCTTGCCACAGCATGATGCCACAATAGCTGTGTTTACATGCTTAAAATTCCTCCATCAGATTGAAATGTGTTCGGAAGTAAAAAGGAAAAAATAATACAAATAGATCATTTATATGGAGACAAAATTAATCCGATCAATTCGATAAAATTTTATTTAAATAACACATGCCGTCTCAAGGCGCTTTACAAAGTCAAATTCAATCAAATCAGACAAATTGGTCTAAAAGTTTCCTCTCTAAGGAAACCTAACAGATTGGATCGAGTCTTGACAAGCAGCATTTTCTCCTCCTGAAAAAGGCGTAGGGCCACAGTGGACAGTGGTCTGCATTGTCCATGGCTTTGCAGCAATCCCTCATACTGAGCATGCATGAAGCGACAGTAGAGAGGAAAAATCCCCTTTAACAAGGAGGAAAACCTCCAGCAGAACCAGGCTCAGTGTGAACGGTCATCTGCCTCGACTGACTGGGGGTTAGAGAAGACAGAGCAGAAACACAGGAAGCACAGAAACACACAATGATTACCCCCTCCCCAAATTTCCCATAAAAACCACAGAGGAAGATGCACTTCTGTCTGTGTTTAAGAAAAATCAAGTTTTTTTTTTAAACTTTATTGAACAATCCTATACAAACAAACATAGTAGTGTGTTTGGTCTGTGTCTTCCGAGGACCCGTGCTTCCTTAGCACTCGCCAATGAAGCCACACATGCTGCTGGTCTTCCTGCGTTACAGGATGAGACATGGACCACACATGCACAGTCAGGGCAGTTTGCCCCCATCCAAATGACATCATGGCAACCAGTGTTTAGATGGACGCTCTTCAGGTTAACGATCGGCATCAGCCACCCGTCTTAATCGGGGTACAATTTAATTCCAACTGAGCTTAATCTGATCACTATATTCCGATCTGCGTGTTTACAAGATGCATTTTTGCTAAGATCAGCCCTTTGTTGTGATTACTAATCTCCATGTAAACATAGCTAATGTATCGCCATGACAGTGGTGTGTTCTGGGCGTGTTGCATGTAAACAGAATGAACACCTTTGGGCTCCATCTGACCAGAGCAACGTCATCCACATATTTGCTGTGCCTGTCTTCTTGCCACAGTTGTCAGTGCTTCCTGACTTCTCTGCTAAATGCCATCTGAAGGCAATGAGTTGCAACGAGCAACATTTTGTTGGTCTGTCACGTTTTGTGGTTGTAATCTGACCAAATGAGGGAGAATTTAAAGGTGTAGGAGTACTGCAGGGCGCTGAATATTAATTGTTAGATTGTAGATTGTCTTGTAACTGCGTACTGTGCCTCTTCAGCACCATGTACTGGGCGGACTGGGGAAACCATCCTAAAATCGAGACGGCTGCCATGGACGGCACCCTCAGGCAGACTCTCGTGCAGGAAAACATCCAGTGGCCCACAGGTCAGTGCTGCACGAGCGCAGAACCGTTTCATCTTTCAGGTGTGAAAGCTCCAAGCCGTTCACATTCTT